>NW_011477106.1:5206-7867 GCF_000754665.1 Bison bison bison | reverse complement strand
CAGCAGGTTAGACAAGGCATTGTGTGATCAAAAGATTTGAAAGGTATACTTGGACTGGACCAGTGAAGCATGGGGGTACCTGGTGTAGAGGTTAAGTTAAAATATAGCTTGATGGAGTCTATTACTGTTAGCTTTTAGCAGCTGCTTACAGATCCCCACTGTCAGACATCATTCCATTTCTATGGACTCAGGGCCAAAGACTGATCTTCTGTAGCTGCTTTAGGCTGAGAAAGGTCATCAAGAACTTTGAGTGGAAGATGTCGACATGGATCCATAGCATCTCCTTGCTGACAACATAAGTTGCCCGCAGAATAAGTCACAATTATTTTTATGCCTACAAAGATACAGATTGTTGTGAGCACTAATGTTAATCCCATTCTTTTGAGGCCAATTGTTGGAATCATGCTAGCCATAGATTTAGTGCAGCTCAAGATGGAGCAGCTTATGTCATGGCTACAGTCTGATCATCATGCAGTTAGCTTTTTTCCCTCCGGTGGCAGTTATACATGTCTGTAAAACAACTCAGCAATGTGCATCAGACACTGTTGCCTATGTCCTTTAGGAAGGAACCTAAAATTCTGTGACTCTATTGTCCTAATAACTGACTGCTTGAATGTACTCTTTTGTGCCTCAGGGGAGCTGAAAGACTTCAACTTTTCTACAGATAAGAGGCAGGGGACACGGATAGTCCTTTCCACTTGGAATGACCCCTCAGGATTCTGCTCAGTTTGAGAAACAACCTACATTGAAATTAGAGGGAGAATCTACTTCGTTTTTCACAATTTCATGTTTCTGGTATATTTGTTTCCTACCTAAACCATTTCAGTGTCTCAAGTCCTTTTTCACACATTCACACATCAGGAACCAAGGAACTAAGAAGACAAGGACATGTCAATATCATTTAAATCACCTACTGAAAGCAATACATTACAATTATTCCTGTGCATGTGTACAACCATGGGCAAATTAAATTCAGGGACACATGGAGCTATGAAAGCAGACAGTGCTAATGGGATTACATTGCATTAGATTACAAGATATTGATATAATCACCCCCAAAACCTTATGGTTAGTTTTAAGGACTAACAAATCAGAGAGAATGTATAGACAGTGTACCTTACTTTCATAAAAAAGTCTATATGAAATTCGATGATTACATCAGAGAATGTGAAAAAGATGCTGGCAGGAAGAAAACACATATAGGCAAACTAAAGACTGTCTAAACAGCCAGATCCCTCAATCACTGGATCTATTTCAAGATGGAAGATTGGGAAATGTTTGCTCTGGCACGTTCACTGGGGCTGCATACCCTTCAAATAATTTTTCGAGGACAGATTGCACCATAGTTTTAAGAGCAACCACAGGGGAGATATTTGTCAATAGCTATCACTAGTTTGCGATTCTACCCTGCTTGCAAGCTAAGGAGTTAGTCTGTCACATTTTAATGGATGCTGGCAGGAGACGCAGTATTCCAAGGTCAGAGACAAAGGTCTTTATTACTCAGAACACAGCAGGCAGCATGAGTTTTATATTTGCATCTGTTCCCCTTGTCCCGCAAGTCTCACAGGTTTGGTGTGGAGCATTCCCACAGAGACTGTGCACACAGAGGGTTTGTGTCACAGCTGAGGAACCCTGAGTGTAAGGAACTTAAATCCTTTACAGGAGCTTGCTGACAGACCTACCCGTTATCTCTATGGTCCTGGGGAGTTGACAAATCTGTCTTCTGACCAAGGAATGAGACACTCTCTCTCTCATCTAAGGCTGTTTGCTTATACAAACATCCTTGAAAAAAGAGTCTAGAGCAAAATCTCTCAGTGCCTCTACTCAAAAGACATGAAGAAATGTGAGTGGTCCATGGAAAATTGCTTCTCAACAGGAATCCCACCATCAGTCACTCAGGAATGTGCCCAGATTGCTCCAAATGAACTTTCCCTCTAATCAGGCACCTTTTCAACTTTGCTGGACCAGAGGACGGGAGGTGACAGCTGGCACCTGCCTTTAGGAGCACCCATATAAAAACAATAAGCCTGGAATCCTACATGCTGCCTCACATGCTATAACTCTCTGAATGCCCAGGCCCTTCATTTTTATAAATTCCTCATTCAGCACTGACTGATGGGAACAAGAAAGGAAGAAAAGAGGAAAGAAGTTATGATGTAATTATTTTACTGTCCAGTGGCTTTATGAATTTCCTCCCAGGATATTTTTCTGGCTTCCAAGGTAAAGCTGGGGTGTACCACGTGTAGTCACACATCAGCCACTTTCCAGAGGAAGGGAGGGAAATTAACCCACTTCTCTGTCTAAAGAGTCTGGGGTGACAGGGTCAGAGACCACAAGGCCGGATAACCACAGAGTCAGACTCTGTCATTTTTTACTGAATTGAATTTAGGTTTTACCCAGTTAGTGCCTTTAACAGGTTCATCATCTGTGCAAGGAGGTAGTAGAGTAAGCAACTTAATGAGCACAGAGCCTCCCCACATATCTAGGGAACCGGCCCCACCACCATCAGCAACAGCCAGATTTGGAGTTGGAGGAAATTCAGAGTTGGAAATAAGTATACCATCCTTAAGACTGTAGTTGACTTGCAGTCCATGGGGTCGCAAAGAGTCAGACACGACTGAGCAACTGAACTGAACTGATCCCACCTGTTTGGGCTTCCCT
>NW_011477106.1:4705-5013 GCF_000754665.1 Bison bison bison | reverse complement strand
CACTAAGTCCCTGATGGTGGCATGGCATGCCAGTCCCTCCCAGGTATCGAATTGGTGCCCCCTGCAGGGGAAGCGAGAAGTCTCAACCACTGGACTACCAGGGAAGTCCCCTCTGAAAACTCTGCACTTACCATTATAAAGCATTAACAAGCAAGAAAATATTTTATTGTATTTTTACCTGTCCGTGGACAAAGGTTTAGCTGAAATCTCTCCTTTGCCACTGTCCTCATCTAGGGCATGCTTACAATTTTCCTTGTAGCATAAGGGGCAGACAGGGTTAACTGTCACACCAGATGTTGCCAGTCTTT
>NW_011477106.1:4286-4605 GCF_000754665.1 Bison bison bison | reverse complement strand
TTTTTTTTTTTAATGCTGTGATCTTGCAGAAATGCATATTTGGTCTCCATGGTAGTTCCTGACTCAGAGCTCCTAAACCCCTTGAGATTGCCTGAACAATAAGAGTAATGGGAGTGTCTTTTGTGATAATAGTTGGTCTTCTGTCCTCAGTGTTTGAAACCACTTCAGAATCATAAAGGTCAAATGGGTGCCTTGTTATTTAAAATGAGCTGCTTTCCACAGGCTACTAAGTTAATGGTAATGGTGTGAAAGCACCTTTAGAATGGGGGCTGGTTGCCAGAGGAACCAACTATGAATAGAAGGTTGGAACTTTCAGTCC
>NW_011477106.1:3154-3763 GCF_000754665.1 Bison bison bison | reverse complement strand
CTTAGCAGCAGTGTCAGAAGTGAGTTGAATTGTGGGACACCCAGCTGGTGTCACAGAGAATTGCTTATTGGTGTGAGGAAACCCTCCACACACACCCCGCTCTCCCTGTCCCAAAACGGGTATTGGTGACCAGAATACTTTTTACCTGTAGAGATGAATGCTTTGACTTCATATTTGTGTGTAGAGTGTTCAGAATGATACTGATCTATTTAGCAAAGATGAATGTTCTTCTTAATCTATTAATCTTACTTATAATCTGTTTTACATGTGAAGGTGGAATATATATCACAGTTACCAAGACACTCTAAAGCTAAGCATTCATTCAATTTCCAGTTATGAGCTCTGAATTCTGTGAATTCTTTGAAACCTATGTCCCAACTCATTTTAAATTATTCATCTTTACAAATAAGCCTTCACCTTTGTGCTTCATATTGCCAGTGTTTTGGATGAAACAGAAATGGAGAAAGTTGGGTAGAACTATTATGTCAGATTTTTGTCAAATGATAACATTCAGGAATAAGTGATTGAACTGAAGCAGATTTCCTGTGTGGTCTGAGCAATTCCTTTGTCGGTTAATTGCCCCACGTACCTGCAGAAACCAAACTATTA
>NW_011477106.1:0-2044 GCF_000754665.1 Bison bison bison | reverse complement strand
ACATCTTGATAGATTGCGCCCTATTGACGACTTTTTACATGAGAAAGGTCTCTACCCAGGGGCACAGAGTCCTTTAGGGTATGGATTAATGAACTTCTTGGAGTCTCTGTAAGAAATTCTGCTTCAAGGCTACTCAAAATTTATTGAAATGTCAGTCTGTTTTCCAAAAGGCTTAATCATGAGATAAATGCAAATTAAATTCGAATTCCAAATGCAATGACATACAAAGAGCCTATTTAGAAATCTCTTTTGTGATAGAGATTTGGGGGTGGAGTTTTTTGTTTTAATTTTTTGCTTGTTTCTTCTGTTTTTTTATTTGATGCTAACTTTAATAGCTGAATGAGTTTCAGCTAGAGTAAAGATTGGTTTACTTTGATTAGCTGAAATCATTGCTAATGACTGACATTGACTGTATTTTCTATGCTAATAGACCAGTGGTGGGGTTCAGTGTGGGCCACCCCCAGATGTGTTACTCTGGCATGTGGATTATTTTTAGCTGAAAATAAACAAGGCCCAAAAGACTCAAGAACCATTTACTTCCTTCTTACAGCCTGAAAAAAACATTTAAAATAGGTGACCTGTCCCAGGAAGGAGCTATCACCTAGACTTATGTGCGTGTGCGTGCGCAGTTGTGTCCAGCTCTTTGTGACCCCTTGGACTGTAGCCCACCAGGCTCTTCTGTCCATGGGATTTCCCAGGCAAGAATACTGGAGTGGGTTGCCATTTCCTCCTCCAGGGGATCTTCCTAACTCAGAGATCAAATCTGCATTTGCCACTGAGCCACCTGGGAAGCCCACAGTTATAGAAAACCATAATAAAGTGATAGACAGCGAGAAACCTAGTAAAGCCTATTTGATTGGTGTCCTCTCTGTGTCCCATTGTCTTTGGATGCCCAGTAAACATTTGTTTATGAAACATGAACTCATTCCATCTCCCTGTGAATTAGCTTCATTCCCTTTGAGATCTCAGACCTCTACCTCCTTCTTCTTAGTCTAGAGAAAGGACTAAGATTAAGGGACATTCATGTTAAGAATGTTAAAATTACTACACCCTCACCCTCTAGAGTTTAACTGAGTGGGCCTACTGTGAAGCCCAATAATCTTTATTTGGACAAGCATGTTAAGAGATTCTGATGGAGGTTTCCTGTAAGGTACTTTGAGAAAGATGGATTTAATTAGAATTTATTCTTTTTGAGAATAAACACATTTCACTTTTTGGTGTAACATAAGGATTTGGGGATTGAGTTCTAGTCCAGATTATAAATCCGCTAGAATATAAACTCTTGTGAGGACAGGGATTTTTTTTTTTTTTCCCCTGTTCAGTGGTACATGCCCAGCACCTGGAAGACTGACTTTTAAATAGTAGATGCATGCAACCCATTTGTTAACTTAATGAATGAACTCACAGTATAAAGATTGCATTCCCTGAATATCTTCTAACACATGTTATAACCAGAAAGAGTTTGCAAGTGAATTTTGAAACAGCAGAAGGGTGCTATCAAACTTACAGCAGAGGGGTTAGCTCTGAGACATTGGTACCTCAAATGGGAAATCGGGCTGATAAAGAAAGGCCAGGATGAATAGAGTACTTGACAATTCTGCTGATATCTAGGCCAATCCTAGTCTCTTTTATTTTTAATTGTAGGATAATGCTTTACAGTGCTGTGTTAGTTTCTGCAGTACCGACAGTGTGAATCAGCTGTAAGTATACATATATCCCTCCCTCTTGAGCCTCCCTCCCCTCCCCTCCCCTCTAGGTCATCACAGAGCACTGAGCTGAGCTCCCTGTGCTATTCCACAGGTTCCTACTATCTATTTTACACATGGTAGTGTATGTATCGGAGAAGGCAATGGCACCCCACTCCAGTACTCTTGCCTGGAAAATCCCATGGACAGAGGAGCCTAGTGGGCTGAGGTCCATGGGGTCGCTGAGGGTCGGACATGACTGAGCGACTTCACTTTCACTTTTCATTTTCATGCATTGGAGAAGGAAATGGCAACCCACTCCAGTGTTCTTGCCTGGTGGGCTGCCGTCTATGGGCTGT
>NW_011477105.1:6638-8800 GCF_000754665.1 Bison bison bison | reverse complement strand
ACTCCTGACTCCGCCTCTGAGTCAAGCAAGCCTCTATTTGAGCCAGGAACAGAGGTCCTCATAAAAACATTGGGATCTGGGGGCCCATCCCTTGAGCCCCTCTGGGAAGGCCCTTACCAGGTTATTCTTTCTTCTCCCACAGCTGTCAAAGTGCCAGGAATTGATTTGTAGGTACATCACACTCGAATTAAGAGGTAGCAACCTGACCGAGACTAAGTGACTTCATTTTATATCTGTACTTTCTATGCTCTGACTTTGTACTTTTCAGATGGGCCTGATAATCTATGTGAGCCTACTTCTGCTGACTCCAAAAATCCTGAGTCTGCTGTTTAATCCTCAAGACAATGCCTTCCTGTCCTGGACTCACTCCTATGCTGCATTCCACAATCGGTCTAACTGCTGGGTCTGTGGAGCACTCCCCTCTTCAGTAGTGGAAGGCTTCCCGTGGTGGAGCACTTCAAGGAAAAGGCTTTCTCCAAGTCTGTGAATACCTTCGACAACAATCACATGCGATGCCTCTTCTTCATCTGATGACATCTACCAACCCTAAAATGGACTGGTGCAACACTTTGTACTTTAACTATGGACATAATGTGACTTTTAATTTTGATTATACATTGTCTCGGTTCAATGACTATTTTGCTACACATAAGGAAAATAGGTCTAGATCTAATGGTTTTTTACCTGATGTTTATCAAATATGGGATGAGGTTATATGGCTAACTCCTGAAAAATGACGTTTAATATATACTGCCCCTATATGTTGGGAACAAACAGAGCCATTCCCAAAAGTCAGCCAACAACGTAATTACAATGATTGGAAACAATTGGGATTTTTGCCTCAGGAAATATGCAATGTAATCATTCCCGTGTTTTCCAACCCCAGTTGAGGTCCTCCCTTTGTCTGACCAGGTACTAATTGGGACTGGATATTTCAGTCACACTGGCTTGCTCCAAACGGGACTTACTGGATATATGGCTCTTACCTATGGGCATGGCTTTCCCCTGGTTGGATAGGGAGATGCACACTGGGTCTAGCCCTTATTCGCGGCTTTATATTTTCAGAGCTTCCAGAAAAGCCTGCTAATTTACCCCACCTTAAAACTCGGTGGGCAAGATCTGTATTTCACTGGTATGATTATTTGGCTGCAGTGTTTGTTCCCTCTTTGGGAACTACAGATGTTATGCTACGAGTGGATGCTTTCACTAGTTTTTCAAGAGGCATTACAAGATTCTTAAAAGGCTATTTCAGCTCTTAATGTTAAACAAGCACAAATTAGAAAGGTGGTTTTACAAAACAGATTGGCTTTAGATATTCTGGCAGCTGCACAAGGAGAAATGTGTGCCATTATTCATACACAATGCTGTACATATACACCTGATATGAGCACGAATGTTACTCATTTTATTAAACACATGAACAAGATGATTGGGGCCATGGATACTCCTGAAGCCTCAATTGCCTCACTTTGGGAAAGATTAACTAGTTCCCCATGGTAGACAACTATCTTAATTACAATAATTCTGATTGTTTTGTTTTTGCTGTTTGCTCCTTGCGTCTGTAACTGTATAACTGGATTTGTTTCTAGCCGCATGAAAGCTTTTAAGTTACAAATGGTTGCTCAAATTCCTGCTACTGCTGCAGCTTCCTCCAACTACTATTTGGGGCCCCTGGATCAGATATCCTCAATATGAGGATTAGGAGAATATGTTGCCTCACCAATTTAGGGACAACGTCCCTTGTCAGCTCGGAAGCAGTTATGGAATGAGAACAACGCCCCTTTTCCCTAGGCAACATAATTCTCCTAAAAGAAAAGGGGGGAATGAGAGGGTAACAGGCAGGAAGGCCAGGGGTCTCCAAACGGAGGAAATAGCCTGCAAGTGTCAGACATTTTTATCTCTCTTAAGCAGCAGGAGGAAACAGACACAATATTTTTTCCTTCTCTATACAAATTTAAAAGGAGGTTTCTCTTAAAATACTGTGTTGCCATAATGACACCTGGTTTCACCTGAAGTTAACCAATGCCTTTTTCTTATGGAAATGTTAATCTTCAGTTCAGATCAGTTCAGTCACTCAGTCGTGTCCTACTCTTTGCAACCCCATGAATCGCAGCATGCCAGGCCTCCCTGTCCATCACCAACTCCCAGAGTTCACTCAGACT
>NW_011477105.1:3606-6538 GCF_000754665.1 Bison bison bison | reverse complement strand
GTCTTCTCCAACACCACAGTTCAAAAGCATCAATTTTTTGGTGCTCAACTTTCTTCACAGTCCAACACTCACATCCATACATGACCACAGGAAAAACCATAGCCTTGACTAGACAGACCTTTGTTGGCAAAGTAATGTCTCTGCTTTTGAACATGCTATCTAGGTTGGTCATAACTTTCCTTCCAAGGAGTAAGCGTCTTTTAATTTCATGGCAGCAGTCACCATCTGCAGTGATTTTGGAGCCCCAAAAAACAAACGTTTCCACCGTTTCCCTATCTATTTCCCATGAAGTGATGGAACCAGATGCCATGATCTTAGTTTTTTGGATGTTGAGTTTAATTGAGATTACATAACTTAACAGTTGTTTGTTTAAAAGTATTTCAAGTCAACTTTGCTCAAAATATGGGGGGATACAAATGCATCAAATATAGATCCTTAATTCATTGAGCTTCCATTATAACTGGAAACAATATTGAAATAATTAATTGATTAGTTCATTCAGCAAATAATGAGCATGTTATATCATGAGAAAGAGGTAAGAACATGAGTAAAGGCAACAATGGAATAGCCTGGAGAGAAAAGTCTAGTTCAGGTTACCAGAAGGGCAGACTATGTAACAGAAAATAGACTTGGAGAAGCCTCCTATAGGCTGGCATGCCAGAATAGAGAGATGAAACTTCATTCTGCAGCCACCGATACTAAACTTTTATGAGCAAAGAAACAGAAAAGTAGACCTTCAGGAATGCAAATCTCCCAGCAATGTACAGATAGCTTGCATTAGGAAGAGTGAGATGTAGTGAATTCAGATTCAACAAGTATAGCAATAGCTCAGGTGGTGAAATTCAGGGTCAAATCAAGGATGATAGCAATAGTAAAAGAAAGGAGGAACAGATGGAGAAGATATTCTGAATAAGAAGGGACAGGACTTGGAAATGGGTAAACTGTAGGTTAAGGTGAAATGAGATCTCAATAGGGAAAGTAATGCTTTCAAGTCTGAGTAATCTGGATAGTAACAGAAGGGATAGAAACTAAAGCAGGAAACTCAGGAAAAAGGATTAGCAGTGGGAAGGGTGATAGAGTCAGTCTGTATATTTGATTCTGTTATACAAATGTGGTATCTATGTAGAAGTAACAAGTAGATGATAAAAATTATATGTGTGCATTCACACACACATGTGCCATGCATACACACATGTTTGCAAGAACTCAAGGGAGAGAGTAAACTGTTTTGTGTTTTCCCAGCTTTGAAAATAAAATATCTATCTCTGGAAACACTGCTCATTAGTCTAACATTACTACATCTTTCCTCCTCAACTTTAGCCCATGATACAATTTTATGAAAGCATCACAGGCATAAGATAGTCTGTTCTTCTAACCCTACTACAACTTGGCATTCCGTGTTATTCTAAGTCTCTCATTTAGTTTTCATTATTCAACTCTTTGTCTTATTTATTGGTCCTTCTAATATTCCTTTATTTTTCTTATAACTTGCATTGGTGTTTTTAAGGACTAGATAGCAACATAATATGAACACAATTTTTAGCCACCTATAGTTATTTAGCGGCTTCCCAGGTGGTGCTAGTGGTGAAGAATCTGCCTGCCAAAGTAAGAGGCACAGGAGACATGGATTCGATCTCTGGAGCAGGAAAATCCCCTAGAGAAGAAAATGGAAACACACTCCAGTATTCTTGCCTGGAAAATCCCATGGCCAGAGGAGCATGGAGGGCTATAATCCATGGGGTGATAAAGAGTTGAACACAACTGAGCATGCATGTACCCCATAGTAATTTTGAAGTCTCTGATATAATATCAATGATATAATTAGGAAGTTATATCAAGCATTGAAAATAATCACCAATTCTGAAAAAGTTAAGGAATAAATTACTACAAATAGTAAGGAATTGACTATAACTACAGGAGCATACTATTTCAGCTATATAACTACATGAGTTGAAATGCCTCAAAGTTCAATAAAAACTTGGACACATGAAGGTCAAAATCCAGAGATAAACCTAAAAACGTTCAGACATTTAGTTCAATAAGCTCAAAACTGGGAAAAAAAATGCATTAGGAAGTCCATGTATTGCCTCCACTTATGTGCTTGGTTTTTTTATCTATGGCCCATATGACAGCACAGTCTCATTCAGCCAAACTGCTTTGATTCTGGCTAAGAACTATGAGTACAAAAGCACTTGAATATATGGGAAATTGTTGGGTTCAAGTGTGGGGCAAGCAATTGGTATGTAAATAAGGGGAAGTTTAAAAATTCATATCGTAAACCAATTTTCCCTTTCCCATTAAAAACTAGTGGGATAGAAATCTGCTTCCAAAGAAGCTTTTTTGAAATCACAGCTAGAGATTGCAAACATACTGTTTAGCTGGTAGGCCCACTTTGTCTTCTTTCTATAACTGGATATGTACTTCTGTTGGATTAAAGATAAAAATACATTGTAAAGTGCTACACAGTATGAACCCAGTGATTAATGGCATTTTGTGCACACAGAATCTAAAGAATCTTTTTTAAAAATTGTAAGCATAGAGGAAATGTAGAAACTTTTTTACTTCCTTGTCTTTCTATACTTTATTTCATATCAATAATGCAAATATCAGGGGTAAGGAATGGAGTAAAATATTAAATATATATTTATATACACGGGAAGTGCTCTCCATATGAACAAGTTCCTTTCTGAGACTGTGTTCATAAGTCCAGTTTGTTCAAAAATCTCCAAAAAAATTAGCCTAAGTACCCAACTAACACAATCGGCTATATGGTACTCACAGTAATTGGTTCATAATAATTTTCACGCAAATAATACATAAAAAAACAAATACAAAAAATAAACACTTATAATATTATAGCTCAGTTTAGTTCAGTCCCTCAGTCGTGTCTGACTCTTTCTGAACCCATGAACTGCACCATGCCAGATCTGTC
>NW_011477105.1:0-1139 GCF_000754665.1 Bison bison bison | reverse complement strand
GATCATGAACTGCTTATTGCCAAATTCAGACTTAAATTGAAGAAAGTAGGGGAAACCACTAGACCATTCAGGTATGAGCTAAATCAAATCCCTTATGATTATACAGTGGAAGTGAGAAATAGATTTAAGGGACTAGACCTGATAAACAAGGTGCCTGATTAACTATGGAAGGAAGTTCCTGACATTGTACAGGAGACAGGAATCAAGACCATCCCCATTGAAAAGAAATGCAAAAAAGCAAAATGGCTATCTGTGGAGGTCTTACAAATAGCTGTGAAAAGAACAGAAGTATGGGGAGGGAGGAGGCAGGAGGGTTCAGGATGGGGAACACATGTATACCTGTGGCAGATTAATTTTGATATATGGCAAAACCAATACAATATTGTAAAGTTAAAAAATAAAATTAAATTAAATTAAATTAAAAAAATTAAAAGAAGAGAAGTGAAAGCAGAGGACAAAAGGAAAGATATTTCCATTTGAATGCAGAGTTCCAAAGAATAGCAAGGAGAGATAAGAAAGCCTTCCTCAGTGATCAGTGCAAAGAAATAGAGGAAAACAACAGAATGGGAAAGACTAGAGACCACTTCAAGAAAATTAGAGATACCAAGGGAACATTTCATGCAAAGATGGGCTCGATAAAGGACAGAAATGGTATGGATCTAACAGAAGCAGAAGATCTTAAGAAGAGGTGGCAAGAATACACAGAGGAACTGTACAAAAAAAGATCTTCATGACCAAGATAATCCTAGTGGTGTGATCACTGACCCAGAGCCAGCCATCCTGGAATGTGAAGTCAAGTGGGCCTTAGAAAACATCACTATGAGCAAAGCTAGTGGAGGTGATGGAATTCCAGTTGAGCTATTTCAAATCCTAAAAGATGATGCTGTGAAAATGTGGCACTCAATATGCCAGCATATTCGGAAAACTCAACAGTGGCCACAGGACTGGGAAAGGTCAGTTTTCATTCCAATCCCAAAGAAAGGCAATACCAAAGAGTGCTCAAACTACCGCACAATTGCACTCATCTCACACACTAGTAAAGTAATGCTCAAAATTCTCCAAGCCAGGCTTCAGTAATACGTGAACTGTGAATTTCCTGATGTTCAAGCTGGCTTTAGAAAAGGCAGAGGAACCAGAGA
>NW_011477104.1:10360-19059 GCF_000754665.1 Bison bison bison | reverse complement strand
CCTGAGCTCTGCCTCTTGTCAGATCAGTGGGTACCATTAGATTCTCACAGGGGTGCAAACTTCCTGTGAGCTGTGCATGCAAGGGATCTAGGTTGTGCACTCCTTATGAGAATCATCCTGAAACCATCCCCTCACCATCGGTCTGTAGAAAAATTATCTTCCATGAAACCAGTCCCTGGTGCCAAAAAGGTTGGGTACCACTGCTTAGAGTACAGAGATTTAAGAGACACAACCAAATGCGATATGTGAATCTTTTTGGATACTGATGTGAACAAATAAACCAACTTAAATTTCTGTTACATTTATCAGATTTACACAAGAGTAGAAAAAATTGTATGGGACCTCCCATATTCTTATCACCCAAATTCAACATTTATTATTATTTTTAATATAATCACCATGCCATTATAACATGTATAAAAATTTAATATCAAACACCCAGTTGATAATCAAGAGTTGACCATTTGTCTCAAAAATGCAGTTTTTATGGAATGTGAAAGTGGAATTTCCATAAACGAAAGTGGACTTCTATAAGTGAAGATGGACTTTCCACAAAAACTGCATTTTTGGGACAAATGGCCAACTCTTGATTATCAGCTGGGTGTTGGATGTTAAATTTTTATACATGTTATAATGTCATGGTGATTATATTAAAAATAATAATAAATATTGAATTTGGATGATAAAAATATGGGAGGTCCTATTCCTATACAATTTTCTCTACTCTTGTGTAAGTCGGAAAAATGTAACAGAGATTTTTAAAAGTGATATAGTATAGAGTTACATTGTTAAGATCTAAATCTACACCTACAGGATAGCTTCAGAAGACAATCATCTTAATGTCATATAAACGGGTGATTGTAACGAGGAATAAAATATCCAGGATCAGAATCATATGTAGATCCAAAAATATTTCCTCTCAAAGATCTTAGATGGAAGTCAGATGATGTACTTGGCTAACTGCTGGGGACTCAAAAAGGGGGCTCCGGGATTAGAAAAAACAATAAAGATGCATGGGCAGATTTTGAATTATACTGTTTGTGAAATGTTGAGAGTAGAAAAATGTCTTCTAATTTATAAATGATTTTATATAATGTGTGGTTTTAAATATGTAAATAAGGGTGAATTTACAAGTTAAACGTCATAAGTAGATACTCACCATTTATTCATATATCTAATAGTCTGTGTATTCAAGTGAGTCAAAAAACAGTGTCACCTAATATTTGAGCATATATGATACGTATAAGCACACATGTACACATGTGTATGTGTTTGTGTAAGTGTGCAGAGATTTTGTGAAAATAAAGAAATCATAAAAAACCTCTTTCTGGAAGTTTTCTTCATGCAAGGTGACTGAGAGGCTGAGAGGAAAGGGTTGGAGGGACACTTACTTTTCACTGTCTACTCCTCTGTATCTTCTATCATGTCCAAGTATTACCTACTTAAAAGAATTAAACTCAAACAAAGAAAAAACATGGTATTGCTTATATCTCTCAATTTGTTTCATAACATAGCCCCAACTAACCTTTCTAGCATTATTTCCTGTTAACTTCCCTGCCAAAATATACTTCTGACTGTCTATAGAATTGGAATTCTTGATTTAATTCTCCTAGTCTTTTCAGTATGCATTCATCCAATACTTGCTGAATACTTACTCTATGCCAGACATTATTGCAGATCCTAGGGATATCAAAATGAATGAAACCTACAGTCTGAAGCAGGTGTTCACTTGGTTTTCTTCAGCTGAAACTTGCTATAATCTCTACTTGTTAAATCCCAATATTCAAGCACATCCTCCTTGAAGAGTTTTTCATCATACCTGTCCCCTGGCTATAAATGATTTGTCCCCTTCTCCCTGTCCCCATAGCTCTTAGTAATTATTTACAATATTTACTGTATTTTGCTAACCGTGGGTGTGACTTTTACCCCTAAAAATAACTATCATTTCCGGAGCCCTTCACTATGTGCTCTGTACTGTGCAAAGCACTTTAAATATCTTCTCTCATTCATTTCTCACAACCTTATAAGGTATGTGAATTCTGCCTACTATGACTGAGAGAACTGGTGCTTAAACTAAATACCCTCCCCACAGCCTTCTGACTTCAGAATCTGGGCTTTCTTTCTCTTCAAACTTTCCAAATAGTCTCCCTTTATTTCACCATGGATTTCAGAATTTCAACCAATTTTATATGTCTAGACAAGCTAAGATATATGTGGTGTAGACGTGCCTGTGCAGATCTAAGCTGTAGGATTCAGGAGGACATAGAAAAGATGTTAGGGCCGCAACAGCCAGAGAGCGATTTGTGAGGGAGATGACAGTGAAGAAGATAAGAGTATGTGGATAAAGATGGGGGAAAGGTAGATGCATCTGGGAGTGAGGTGGTCCAGCTTATTTCTTAATACAACTCTCCATTTCTCTGTGTTAAATGTTCTGAGAGCTAGTAAGGTCTCTGTTGACTTCTAGAACCTAGTTCTTAACTACTACTCTGCATTTCACATAGTAGACCCTTGACAAAAGTTTGCTGAGTGAAACACATTATTTGTTAAACTGGATCCAAACTATTTCCTCTGAGCTGCTTCCTGAAAAATATTTTTCTATTAAAATGTTGAAGAGAAAACAAACAGAAACTTGAAAGAGAAAAAAAGTTTATTTTCAGTGCACTCTTATTTAAGGAAAGACCTTAAAATGAATTCAAATATATTAATGAGAAATCTGTTCAGACAGCTGCCATGTTCACAAATTCAGCCCTCTGTTACACAGCTACTGCTTATTCAGGAGTTGCACAGGTGAGCCAATGACAGCTGTTGACTGAAAATCAATATTTAATTTCGGTGTCTCACCCTACCTCATTTATTAAACAAGTTCTTTTCTATAACTATCCTAGAGAGTGAAGATGCTTAAATCTCCACCAGATATATTTCTGAGAAACTCATATTGTCAAGTTAATGATAATTTGTGGGGTACCAGTCCTGTTTTCTTTCTTTCTGTTTCCTTTTAAACTATACATACATCTGCTCTAAATACTTAGATTTGGTGGCCACTTATAGCATACTTTTCACAGCAAATCTGATAAAATAATGTCATTTTTAGCCTTCAAGTCACAGCTATGGCCTCAGATGATTAAACATGCAATTCTGAATTTGATTTATGAGAGATGAAGTCCAATACTCTGGCCCCAGGCCTGAATGCTGGGAGAGCAGGAACCCATACTGGAAAAATCTTCATTTTCCAAGTAGATGAGGGTGATTAATGGAGAGGTTCCTCTCAAATCTGGCTCCCAATAGTAAGTTGTTGTGCTCCAGGGAGCTAAAAATGGAATACTGGGGCTGATTATTCCTAGCACTGAATGGTTACTAACACAGGTTTGAATGTCACCATCATAGTAGGTAAAGCAAAACAATTTTTTAAAAAACCAAAACTCCATAAGTTTGAAAAGAAAATAAAAACTCTATACATTTATAGCTGTTGTTGTTTAGTCTCTCAGTCATGTTTGACTCTTTGCGACACCATGGACTGTAGCCTGCCAGGTTCCTCTGCCCATGGGATATCCCAGGCATGAATACTGCAGTGCGTTGCCATTCCCTTCTCCAGGGGATCTTCCCAACCAGGGATCAAACCTGCATCTCCTTAGTTGTAGGCAGATTCTTTACCACTAAGCCACCAAGGAAGCCCACATATTGAGAGTAGACTCTAGTTTATCTAACTTGGGTCAATATTTCATGGGAAAATTCATTGAGAGCAATTTAAGTAAAAGGAAAATTAAGTGTTTTTTTCCTGGTCTAGAGAGAAATAAATCAATATTTTGCTCATTCCCTTTAAAATTAAGAGAGCAAAAATCTACTCAAAAATGAATAAGAAATGGGTTTATTATATAAATGATAGAGTTAGAGTAAATAAATAGATTTAAGTTACTAGCTTACATCTTTAATACTATGCAAATACATCTTGATTTTATATGATGACCATTTTAGTTGGATGTGTATGTGAATATGGGCAGAAGGTGAAGCTAACATGGGTAAAAAAGACAGACATGTGACACACACAAATAGCCAAACAGCCCAAGGAGAATGTGAGGCTGATCTAGTCATTATGAGAAACAGTTGAAGACACATTGGGAAAAAAGAGAGACAGAAGGAGCTAGAAAGACATGCATATACTCAGGAAAAGACAGAGCACAGAAGAAAGGGAGAGCTAGAAAGTCAAACATTTTTATTAGTTCAACAAATATTTATTGGGGCAAAAACAGATCAAGAGAAATGGGGAAAGCAGACAGAGGAAGCTATATAAATCTCTGAGCTTGGCCAAATGAACTCTGGCTGTTGATTAAAACTGTTTTAGGGGGATTTGCTAAGTACAAAAGGACTGTGCTAGACAATAAAAGGCTATAAAAAGGATAAATCAAAAAGAGTCCTGGGGGGAGGCTGGGAGGGAGGCTCATGAGAAAAGGGAGATACATACATATATATGTGTGTACTTATGCCTGATTTACATTGTTGTATGGCAGAAACCAACACATCTTTCTTAAGCAATTATCCTCCAATTAAAAATTAAAATTAAAAAAAAAAAGAATGCAGAGAAAGTGATAGGTTTGGGGGAACCATCAATATTTAGGCAATAGAAAATGTAAAACCAAATAGCTTGGGGCCAATTCAACTCCTCCCTGTAAAATAATGCTGGTTAGAGCAAATTAATATTTTGAGTATGAACCCTCATCAAATATAACTGTAATAAAATTAGGTAAATTGAGAACTCCCCCCCCCAAAAAAATGACTCCTTACCCCCTAAGGGCTTATTTAAAAGCTGATGTGGTCTGTGAGTGAACTATATGCCAGTTTCATCATTCTTGAAAATGATGAACTTGTTGGGATGTTAAAACAAATCTTTCTGCAGTGGCAAGCAAGATTTCTGCTTTGATTTTTCATTTTAGATTGCAAAAGCTTTACAAAGGTATGCAGAAATAGAGAACTCTCCTTTTGCACCTTCAGAGGTTAGAGGCACAAATATCATCCAGGAGGGGAAATCTCTTTGGTATGCAAAATAGCTTGGCAGTCTAATCTTTGTTCTTGGAGAAATCAGTCTTGCTTCATTACCTGGTATCTGGGAGATATTTGAAACCATCTCTTACTTTTTTCTTTTCTAAATTCAGTGATTTTTTGGCTCGGTTGGGTCTTAGTGAGAATAAACCATCAAAACAAAATTATAACATCTTTCATGCCCTAAAAGACAACTCTGAAAAAAAACACTTTATGAACAAATAAAAAGCTCCTATTTAAACCTACAACTAGGGCAGTGTTGTCCATTAAACATATTAACGTGTGCCATACTTTAAATTTGGGGGGAAGCTATATTTAAAAAAGCTTAAAGGTGACATTAATATTAATAACATATTTTACTTAACATGTATTAAAATATCAATTCAACATATAATCAATATAAACCTTATTACTATGGTATTTTGCATCATTTATTTCATAGTAACTTTTTGAAATCACGTGTCTATTTTATAATTACAGTATATCTCAATTTGGACTAGTACATTTCAAGGGCTCAATAGCCACATGGCTACCATACTGGACAGCAAAGATTTAGCAATGCTATTTCTCTATGGATTGTGTATCATTTTGCAATGTTAGCTCCATCAAAGACCCAATTCAATTAAAATAAAAATCTAAAAGGTAACTTTTCCTTTCCAAGTTCCCTTAGTACATAATATTGTGTTTTTTAACCTGCCTTATGGTGTTAACCTTTTGGACAAAAAGAAAGTGAGTTAAGGTTTGTATTGATACATGGACTTGAGAAGGCAGAGCTTCCTAACTTAAATAAAACAACCAGTTCACTGGAAGCTAAGAAGGAAAACTCCAGGTGGGAAATAATGGCTACAGAAGCCAATCCTGCCCTACACTTTGGTGAATTGAGTAGGCATGTCACCCAAGGTATCCTATTTAGCCTGTTCAAGCATTCGTCACTTGAGAGCCCACACTATCATTAGCAAGCTCTGTTTCTCCTGCACTTAGCATAGTGCCTGGCACATAGTTGGTATTCAATAAATGTGTGAACAAATAAATTTATGCAAATAAATAGCTCTCATTTAGTCTAGACACATTTGAAGTGCTCCATAGCTTCCCTAATAACTCAGTTGGTAAAGAATCCACCTGCAACGCAGGAGACCCCAGTTCGATTCCTGGGTTGGGAAGATCTGCTGGAGAAGGGATAGGCTACCCATTCCAATATTCTTGGGCTTCCCTTGTGGCTCAGCTGATAAAGAATCCACCTGCAATGTGGGAGACCTGGGTTCAATCTCTGGGTTGGGAAGATCTCCTGAAGAAGGGAAAGACTACCCACTCCAGCATTCTGGCCTGGAGAATTCCATGGACTGTATAGTCCATGGGGTTGCAAAGAGTTGGGCATGATTGAGTGACTTTCACTTTTATACAGCCTAATGTTAGTGGTTATGACATAGGACAGTGCAGATGTAGACCATCTCTACCATCCTGGAAAGTTCTACGGGACAGCACTGTCCTAGAGCAATGGGCAGAAATACTATTTGACTTGTTAAGTTTCAGGGGACCTCTAGACACCACAAAACTTTTTTTTTTTTAAATGAGCGAGTGAGAATACCAGTGACATGAAATGATGAGGAATGAAGCAAGAACACAAACAGGTATACATTTTACTCTCCTAGAAAGTTCAAATGCATCACCATTATGGTTTTCATTGGAAGAAGACACTGCCATATATTTCTCCCTCAGTTTCTGCCTTCCTCTTAGGGTCTTCTCACCTTGATTCCCACCAGGCACAATCCCTGAGTATCCCTCTTACCCTCTAGTCAAAATGTCTAATGAATCCTTTCCCTCATTTCCCAACATAAGTTTGCAATTTCAAAAGACACGTTAGTACAAAAGTTGGGCGGGGCAGAGGGAGAAAGAAATAAAATATAAAAATCACAAAAAATAGTCCAACTTATATACAATATATAATTTTCTGAACCTAAGAATCCCAGGAAAAGCAGTGAGGTGGCTGAAGAAATCCTACATTCTCTTACCTGAAAACAGACTCCATTAGCTGAGGGGATAGCACAATTTTGCAGGTACATCAGCTGTATCCCTTTCTTCCCAGCCCTGGTCTCAGTCAGGAGACCTCTGGGGTGCCATCTTGGTTCCTGGCATACAGGAGTTGGTACACCTAAATATTGTATTGGCCAAAAAATTTGTTCGGGATTTTGTGTAACATCTTACCAAAAACCCAAATGAATCTGTTGGCCAACCCAATATCTTGTCTCATTTCCCCTTTAAGGATACCCCTTTAGAATGCTTCATTTCTCTTTATTTTTTTTATTTTTTTTTAAATTTTATTTTATTTTTAAACTTTACATAATTGTATTAGTTTTGCCAAATATCAAAATGAATCCACCACAGGTATACATGATACTCTGGTTTCATTTCTCTTTAAACAAAACATTTTCCTATTTCAAACCCTGTTGCCTACTCAGGCACTCCTGCTTAGTTTCACATCGATGCTTGAGAAACATGTCTATTTATAGCTGACTTGTAGAACTGGTGACTCCCACCTTTAGCTCCCCCGAATGATCTAACCCCCTGATCTAACCCCCTGGCTTCCAGGTCTAGCTGATGGGTCAGGATTATTTGAGGAAACGGCTCCAAAGTTCAGGTTACTAGGCCCCACTCCAGACTTCTGAACCAAACCTCTGGCAGCAGGACCTGGGAATCTCCATTCTTATAAACATACTAGGTGAAAATGATGAACTCCATCCCATTCAGGAATTACTAATCTATTTCTTCATTACTCAATCTGTCAACTCTGCCCACCTCTGGATCATTCAATAAGGACCCTCCCCACCACCTGTCACTTTACACTTTGACAATGAAACATGATCTTAAGCATTAACATCCATACAGATGTAGAGGGGGCAGGAGTTTTCATATAAGCTAACGTGCATGCATGCATGCACACATGGTCTTCATATATATAATCACTTACCCTTGACCTATTTTTTCAAATCTTGTGTATTTTTTCTTTGGGTCACCAACACTCACAATGCTTCCTGAGGGGAGGGAGGGAAGAAAGAGAGAGAGAGAGACATTTAAATTGATTGATTTGCCTCTATTTAATACTAAAATTTATGATGCTAGAGCCAATGACAAATAAATGTTAGAGAAACATTCTCCCGTGGTTTCTAAAATTTATATGGATAATGATACATTTTATTAAAGTAATAAACAGTAATATATTAATTAAACTAGTAGTAATAACCCAGATGCTTATACTCAAAATTGATGATGTTTAGACAACAAAAAGAACTAATTATAACCCAACATTTATAAAAAAGTTCTCATAAAAGGATACTGTAGATTAGGAGATAAAAACATCTAAGGACTTGAACACAGTATTTAATAAAATCACTATCTTCTCTGAATTAGAGTGAAGTTGAGTACATTAAATTCTGCAGCACATTCAGTTCTGCTGGATAAATATCTCTTAAGCAATTAATATGTACCCAGTACTACAATAAGGGCAGTGGGGGATGGGGATGGGTCTAATAAAGAACACAGTTTAGTAATGAGACTTGTTGTTTTTTTAAAAAAAAAAAAACATACATCCCCAGACACCTGAAAGTAATATAATATTGTAAGACAATTATACTTCAGTTAAAAAATTGTATAATTATAAAATAAAATCC
>NW_011477104.1:8018-9606 GCF_000754665.1 Bison bison bison | reverse complement strand
AAGTTTAAAATGAAAATAAAATAAAAAAAAATAAAGTGCACAATTAAATGGCTTTGAGTAAATATTTAGGCTTATGCAAATTTACTAAATTTTACCATAATCTGATTTTAGATTATCATTCTAAAAATAAATCTTGTATGGGTTAGCAGTCACTCTGGATTCCCTCTTTGCTTACCAATTCATCCCCAGGCAAGCACTTATCTATTTACTGTTCTTGTTTCAAACACTGTGGAATAAGTTAACAAACCATACAAGAAAATCATTCATTTATCCTATTGGGCTCTGGGAAAAAATACTGGTTTTACAAGTTCAAAATATTGAATCCACTACTCAGAGGATCAATACTTGCCATTACTCAGAATCAATCTAAAGGAAGTGACATAGACTCTTGAATGCAATGCTCAAATAGGTATAGGAAAATTCTGTGCCATAGGAGCATCATGAAAATAAGTTCACAAGAGGACAACTTTGAAGGGAATCATTCATTTATCTGGATACTTTCAGCTCTCCTTTTTCTATCTGAACCTCAGTATCAGTATCAGTACTTTTAAATTATCTCAAACATCAGTATCATTACCTTTAAGTTATATCTTACTAACATGGCCCCTATTTAAAGAAGTGTGGAATCAGTAAAAAAAGATTTATATACATGATCTAATTATGGAGTCTATCTGCTAATTGTCACTCTTATCCATTTTCTCCTCTTCATGCCCATGGCCACTGCCATTGTTTAGGCTCTCAATATCTATTGTTCAAACATTTGTGCTAGTCATTACCTAACTCTAAACTCTGCCTTCTCTAATTCCTTTTCCACAATGCCTCTGGAATAGGGTAACCATATAATTCATAAACCAAGACTGTTGGGTAAACTGAGATGTAAGGTTAGCCTACTTCAGAGTGATTTCACTCCATTATCCATAAATCCTCAAAAGTTCCTCCTTACTACAGGATCAAGTTCACATTTTTCATCTGGCATAGAAGGCCCTTTACCATCGAGCAGCATCTAGCTCCTATCCAATCAAGTCTAACCTTATATTATTACTCTCCTCTCCAACCTTCCTACTTTATATCCTAGCAACACCATCACTATCCAAGGCTCTGGTCTTTGGACATGCTCCCTCTTTCCCTTTCTTATCAATCCCATGAATTCCTATTTATTATGTAAGTATAATATCAAGTCATCCCTTGTGAATTCTTCTCTGATCCTTCTAATGAGACTTGTGTGTGTGCTAAGTTATTTCAGTCGTGTACGACTCTGTGTGACCCCATGGACTGTAGCCTGCCAGGCCCTTCCTCTGTCCCCGGGATTCTCCAGGCAAGAATACTGGAGTGGGTTGCCATGCCCTCCTCCAGGGGATCTTCCCTATCGAGGGATTGAATCCGCTTCTCTTACATCTCCTGCATTGGCAGGCGGGTTCTTTACCACTAGCACCACCTGGGAAGCCCCAAACATGCTGCTTTCTGAGGGCCGGAATGTCTTTTCATTCTGGTAACTTCAGTGCCCAGAACAATGGTTTTCACTGAATCCATTAACCAAATGAATGTGAACAAGAAAATACATATTCCAGAGCTAAACTGTGTGCTACAG
>NW_011477104.1:4047-5332 GCF_000754665.1 Bison bison bison | reverse complement strand
GTCAGCACCTTTTGAAAAAATTCAGTAAAATGTAGGGGTTTCTTTATTTTCCATCAGATTCAGACCAGACCACAATGAACATGCCAGACCCAGGCTATCCATCTGTGTAAAACTGAAAGATGATCTGTTCATTTCAGCCATTAATGAATGATCCCAAGGGCTGGCCCTCACAATTGCTATCTGCATGGAAGAACAGCCTGACAGCTCTGTGGTCTGGGCTACTCACCTCACAGTAATCAGATTCCCGAGACTGAAGGTGAGGCCACCCTTCCCACTTCCCCTGCTTATAGTGGAGTCCACTTTGGCATGGGCTGTGCCTACATTATAATAAATCTAGTGAGATTTCTAATAGGTATCAAATAATCATTTTTTTACTAAAGCAAGGCTGTTACATTTTTAAAATCTGATATAATAGGTTGTGTAAAATAAAGAAAACTAAGGCATTAAGTATTCCAAGAATACTTTAACTGAAATTATCCAGGCAATTCTTTCCTTTATTCATCCCTTTTACACAAACAGACAGCCGGCATATGCAGAAGTAAACTGAATAAGGGAAATAATACAAGCTTCAAAGGCAAAGAGATTTGCATTTCAACTCTGGGTACGTCATGCATTAGTTTGGTGATCTGGTAACTTTAGCTTTTTGAGGCTTATTTTCACTGATCTGTAAAATGAGGCTAGGAAAATCTACCACAAGGAATTACAGTGAATATTAAACTCGATAATGCATGTAAAGTGGCCAGCAGAGAAGGCACTTAGTAAATGGGAATTATTTCTGCTTTTATTCAGGAAATAGTTGGTATCAGCACCAAAGAGGCATATTTAATCATGTACAGTAAAGTCAGTTGGCTAAACCCTCAATTCCAGTTCTGAGCACTTACTGACTACTGTAACCCGAAACTTAGCCTTCCCAAATACCTCTGTCTCAGATTGTTTCAACATCAGCACTGTTGACATTTGGGGCTGAATAATTCTTTGATGCAGAAGAGAAAAGAAGGAAGCCTATCCTTTGCATTACAGTGTTTAGAAGCATCCTTGCCTCTATCCACTAGATGCAAGTGGCATTTCCTGTGCTGTGAGAATAAACACGTCCCCAGATACTGCCAAATGTCCCCTGGAGGGCAAAATGGCCCTATGACCGCCTCTGCAGAGTCTTCCTGTGACCTATAGCCTGCACCGCTCTCTTCCTTTTCTGAGTTCTTTTAGATGGACTGTTGCATGAACAAGATGGCATCCTAGTCTTTAATTGTGTCACACTATTAAACTTTATCTTACAAATACAATT
>NW_011477104.1:0-630 GCF_000754665.1 Bison bison bison | reverse complement strand
CACTCACTTATTCTAGTTCTGGGAACACAGATGCTCAATAGATACTGGGCCATCAACTAATTTCGAACTCTAGGATTGTTTCAAAGGACATCTGTTGAATCATTTGGAAACAGTCACTTGGGACTTACTGATTTTGTATGCTCTGGTCTTGGTGCAATGACTGGTGGGGGCTCATTGTCATCTTCTTCTTCTTCCTCTTCTTCATCTTCTTCTTCAGACACAGGAGGAGCCAAAGGAGGCTCTGATGCTGTTTTTGTACTCTTAGGATAAAAACAAAGACCAGATATTAACTCTTCATTGTTTTTCTTCAGAAATGAGAAAAGGGAAATAAGATATTTAAGCATGTAGGGATAGGAGGGAATTTCATCTTTTACACATCAGCAGAACTGTCTGCAGTTTGGTGGCCAGGACCTGCCCACACTCAGAGATAAATTCAGGTCAGGATTTAAGCACCATAGATTTTTTAAATTCCTTTCATTTTCCACTGAGCTCAAAAACAGTGAACTATTCATGTAACATTTTCGAGTTTTAATGTTTTTTAAATCAATGAATATATTGTAAAAATCAAATTAATTGCCAATAAAGCCTTGAATTTGTACCAGGCAGGTTATCACTGTGTTGACTGCTGAC
>NW_011477103.1:16869-19635 GCF_000754665.1 Bison bison bison | reverse complement strand
ATAATTGCTTGCTATAATTGCTTAGGAGGTTTTTTTGGTGATTCTTTGAGATTTTCAACATAGAAAATCATGTCATCTATTCCATGGACTCTTGACCCAAGTTGTTTCTCCCAAAAGTTCAGTTTTAGCTTTGCCACCAAATAGTTATAATTTTAGTTGCCAGATATAAATAATTTTTTAGAGACAAAATATACTCTCCCCAGTGCTTTCCAAGGCTACCTCCCCACTCCCCATAGAATAAAAACAGAAAAAGAGACATGACAGAGCTTAAATAAATGGAAAATGCAAGCACAAGTAAACACTGTGCTATTAGCACAAAGCTTGGCCTTCTGACAATAAAGACTTAAGGTAAGAGAAGAATGTTTAAGCAATTTACTGGAAATGGGGACTGGGGATCAAAATTACGCACAGGAAGAAATTTAACAAAATTACCATGTGAAAATACAGGCAGTTCCTCAGGGATATCACTGTCATCTTCAGAATCTGTTAGTAGAAGCAACACTTCTTCATCAGAAGAGTTCTCAGTAAAATCTGTATCAAAGTTTTGTATTAGCACAACATCAACATCATCATCATCATCATCATCATCACTGTCTTCTCCAACAGATAAAACTATACAATCTAAGAAGAAGCAAAGAGAATGTGTAGATTAGATGCCACATTAAATAAAAAGTTTCTAGCAAAAACCACCTTATAAAGTTATGGAGTGTTTAAAATACATTTTAGCTGAAAAAAATTAAATATTTTCATATCTCCAATCATTGCCAAGTTAGCTAAGAAATCAATTGTTTAGTATAAAGCTTAGAGAGATATATGTATACATAAACACAAATAGTATTATTTCTAGGACCTTCAGTTCTATAGAGCAATAAATTTCTTCTTTAAGAAATTAGACCACCTGGCCCATGCACTGTGTTCAGTGATATGCTTTTAACTTTTAAATGATACAACTGAGATTATACAACCACACTCTGGGGTGACCATGAATTTCCAAACTTGTTCTCTAAAATTAATATTAATCTTTAAGATACTCATACACATATCTTTATTTTCTTTCTCCTAATTTGCATATTTACCATAAAACACAGAGGCTGCCCAATCTGTCTTTGATCAAACACAGCCTCAAAATCAATGCCCCAATCTCAAAAGATGTTATAATGAATCAACTCGCTAGCTTATCAATTCTATAAACTCAAAATTCCACATAAAATGTTGGTGCTGAGTATGCTGTAGGGTATACAGAAGTAGAAACATAAGGCACACATGAAACATATATTATGAACCAATGTTACCTCAGTGAAATGCAAATCTAAAAGGAAATAACAACAAAGTTGCAATATTTTTTAAAAGTCTACATAATGGCTGAAAGTCTTGGTCCTTCTTGGACCCCAACCCTGCCTGAGAGAGGAAAGAAAGAATAAAAGATCAACTTGTTCCAAAAAGTCAGCACGAAGTACTCAAAAAATAAGTGGCTAAATATCAAAAGCCCATAATGTTCTGGCATCCCTAGAGAGGCGGTGGGGAGGCGGGGGAGGACGGACACCCCACCCCACAAAGCGCTGCTACAATTTGAGGTTAGAACTCGCTGTGCCAGCAAAGCAAATCCTCTCCTCCCAGGAGTGCCCCAGCCATTAAGCCAAATCACTTTCCTGTGCAATGCACAACATGCCACACTCTGCAGCTGCTGGTGGCGCAAGCACCAGAAGCCTTGCAATGAAGTTCAAAATAAAAACTGTGACTGCACAGAACTGCTTGTGTGCCAGTGTAGCACACTGCCCTCTGGAGGGCGTGGGAAACAACTGAGGTGGCCCACCCTCTGGCACGGTGAAGACTGAGACTATTCTACCGCCACTAGAGGCCCTGGAAATAACTGCCGCCCTCATGCCGGAAACGAGGCTGGCTCTCACCACATAATGGCGCCATTAGACTCGGCATCCTCTGGTATCACCTCAAGTCCCAAGGACGCCATAAACGCCAGAGACCTGAAAACCTCAGGATCCCCTCCACCGCCCCCGCCCCCCAGAACGCCATGAACTCTACAACTGCCTTGAGCCCCAGAATCCCCTTAAGCCCCCTAGGACACCAGAAAACCTGCGCCCCACCCCCCGCCCCTTCATGCCCCGGGACGCCATGAACCTAGGACTCCGTTATGTCCAGATAGCCTCAAGCCTCAGGGATGCCATGAACCCCGGAACCCCCCAAAGCCCCAGAACCCCCCAAAGCCACAGAACCCCTAAAGCCCCAGAACCCCCAAAGGCCCCAGAACCCCCAAAGGCCCCAGAACCCCCAAAAGCCCCAGAACCCCTCAACCCTGGGAACCCACAAGCTTTGGATCACCTCTAACCCCTGGGGCACCATGAACCCTGGGACCCCAAAAGCCCCAGGACCAGCTAGAGTCTCTCGAACACCCTAGCCCCAGGCGTGCCTGACCAATATGGGACTGAAGCCGAGAGGCCATAACCAGTCATGCCCTGACCAACACCCGGTCAGTCCCGTGGTCGCCCACGCAACCCTCTAAACGGACTGGGTTCAAACCGTATCAGAACCTTTCCCCGAACCAGGTAAGGAGAAGGAAAAGCTAGTGGGGGTCAGCTTTGGGGGCATCTTACCATCCTCGTCAGACATTGTGAGGCGGGATGCCCAGCTCTGAGTACCTCAGGCTGGGTGTCTGCGCTGCTGCTGGAACACGACCTGCCTCGCCGAATAACTGCCACAGACTGAGGTGCGGAAGCCAACGTACGCAAACCACCCAAGCTTATAAGGCTG
>NW_011477103.1:13243-16185 GCF_000754665.1 Bison bison bison | reverse complement strand
TGCCACCCTGCCCTTTAGCCAGACCGCTCCTTACTTGCTATTTTGCAACAGCCATGTGCGTGCACCATTCCTTCACTAAGTAATAGCTACAATTTACCGAGTGCTGAATGGCAACCCACTCCAGTATTCTTGCCTGGAAAAATCTCATGGACAGGGGAGCCTGGTAGGCTACAGTCCATGGGATCGCAAAGAGTCGGACATGACTGAGTGACTTCTCTTTCTTTCTCTCTTTCTCTTTCTCTCTCTCTCCACATACCAGTCACTAAGAAGTTGGTATTACTGTTGCATAGTAAAAATGAGAAAACTGAGGCTTAAAGAGTTTCATTAACTTGCTCAAAACCCCATAGCTGGTGGCAGAGTTATTATTTGAACAAAGGTATCACCCCCCAACCCCACACCCAGGCCCACACCTCCCTGCCCCATAGCAGATGCTCCCATCCCCTGTTATTATATCCTGCTCAATTGCTTCTGGATCTTTCTCACATCCCTTTAAGCCTGTTCCAGAAGGACATTTGTCCTAATAATACCTGCACCAAGACCCTTTTCTACAGCCCCTTGGTAAGGAACTAGTAGCTTCTTCTCTAGGATTCCACAGTGGGTTCCTGTCACCTCTTTTTAGCACTTGTCACTTTGGTTGATAACAGAAATCTGTGGACATTCTTCTCTCCTTCTAAGTTCCAGAAAAAAAGCACCACATCTTCTTTATATTTAAATGGCACTTCCCTCCCAAGGTTCTAAGAATTAAATGTTATAAAATATAGAGCACCCAGCACAGTGCCTGGAATTTTGGTTTCATTTCATCAGGGCAGTTATACAGTGACTCTTGGCACTGTACATCTTGTCATTTGGGGGGAAGGGTAAGAGCTTTTTCACTTGTAAGAAAGAAGGATCTATCTCCTTGGGTAGAAATGTAGAGTTGCTTCCCGGGAGTACAAGAGTGTAAATATGTGTAAGAGGGTGCACAGGGAAGCTGAGTGATAGAAAGGACGCAATATGCTGGTGTTAAAATCAAACACAAACAGAGACCAGACTTGAAAACTCCCTGAGCATACAAAACCAGTTTAGTCACACAAGCAAAGCTTAATTTAGTTTATTTGGCAAGGCAAGTGAGGCTAACTTCACCTGGCTCACTTCTTGCTTATGCTTCTGAAAATCATAGGTGAAACAAATTATTCCCCAAAATTGATATGAGGTGACCACTAACCAATCCTCTCATTTAAGAAAATGCTAATATTATAATGAATCTTTGTGAAGAAAATCACTGCCTCCACACTATATAAGCTGCTTTATAACAATATACCTCTGCGTCTCATTCCATGTTTTAGTTTCAGTGCTTCCGGTCTGCAAAAGGTCCTTTTGGTGTGTGCAAAATAAACTTTCACTAATTGCTGCCTCAGTGATTCAATGGTTTTACTTATTTTTATTTTTTATGAACTTTTGACACTGGTGCTCCCTTTCAACTTCACATTCACCCTTTTGTCTTCTCTGTGAAAATGGATATGGACCCTTAATTTTTCCCTTTGCCAATAGCACAGTTTAAGCTTCTTTCAGTAGGAGGTATTGAAGACAGATTGCAGAAGGAACAAGTTTTACCCTACAGGGCATATTTCTGGCAAGTTCCAGAGGGTCGATTTACAACAAGTTCCACCAGCGCAGCAGCACAATGATTTGTATCATTCAGTCATAGTTGTGCCCTGTGCCCACTGTCAGCCCTAGAGGTAGTCACTGTTCCTTATAGCTGTTATTTCTATATTCGTTAGAGTTTTCTGTATTTCTTACTAGCCAGTCCCTCATTACTACAATACACCATTATACTTAATACATCCTTGTATTAAACTTTCTCTGTTCCAATTATGTGATTTTTTTCCTCTTTATTGTATATCCAGACTGATCCACTCACCCAGTGGACCCAATCAATGTCTGTTCTTAGAATGTAACTGAACATCCAACAGATGCTCAACAATCCCTTCACTTTCATTTCTATTGAGAACTCTCCATTCTTTCGATTGACCCCTCTTCTCCATGCGGGGACACAGAATGGTAGGTGGAAATGCTTCATTACCATGGTTCTGTCCTACGCCTCGCTTTCCTCCTCCTAGTCGGCCTAAGCTGCATCAACCTGACCAAGTAGGGCAGAATGTAGTGCCCAGGAGACCTTGCAGACATGGGAGAAGTGGGAAGAGATGCTGGTAGTACCATCAACCTAGGCTGAGGTGAGAACTGAGCCACCATCCTACAGAAGAGGAGGTATTTTAATCAATACCCAGTGCAGTCATGGAGTTCTGCTTCCTGTCACAATGGACAGGGGAACTGCAGAGCAGCCATTCTGGAAGACAACTAAAAATGCTGGATGAAATGTTCTAAAAATAGTATCTGAGAACATACTGTATAGCACAGGGAAATCTACCTAATGCACTGTGGGTGACCTGAATGGGAAGGAAGTCCAAAGGGAGAGGATATATGTATATGTTTGGCTGATTCATTTTGCCATACAGTAGAAACTAACACAACATTGTAAATCAACTATACTCCAATATAAATTAATTTTTAAAATATATTTTTAAAAGCTAAAAATATAAATAAAATAAAAAGAGTCTCAAAAACATCAAAAAGTTAACATTATGAGCAATTACTGAGCTAAGAGCTGGGAAAGACCAGAAAACTAGAGAAGTGTGAGCAGCTTAGAGGATGGCTTCTGCTCTAGGGTATTTACTGCTCTTCCATAAAAGGATGAGAGGCCTTGCTATAGTACTGTTGGCTTTGTTGAACTGAGTGACAAAGTCAGACTCTGGGAGCCACCAAACACATAGGGCTGGTAAACCACTTCCTCCCTTGGATGGGGACCATAAAGAGTCATACCTTCAGAGTAAAAGTGATCCAACATTAAACAATATTGAGCAAGTTTGAGCAAGCTCCAGGAAATGGTGAAGGAGAGGTAAGCC
>NW_011477103.1:12915-13143 GCF_000754665.1 Bison bison bison | reverse complement strand
ATTTAAATAGAATATCTAGCATGAAATGAAATATGATCAGATATAGAAAACATAAGAGAGCTGAAGAAAGAAGCAATTAAAAAATCTATGCTGGGGGGACAGAGGCCTCTGCTGCACCCTCTAACCTCCATGACAACACAGGGCTTCCATGCACAGTGACCCTGACACAGGCACCTTGCTAGTGACCCAGGTCCTCTGGAGGAAGCTGGTCTGGGGGCATCTCAGGAC
>NW_011477103.1:11795-12441 GCF_000754665.1 Bison bison bison | reverse complement strand
CTGGAATGTTGAGCTTTAAGCCAACTTTTTCACTCTCCTCCTTCACTTTCATCAAGAAGCTTTTTAGTTCCTCTTCACTTTCTGCCATAAGGGTTGTGTCCTCTGCATATCTGAGGTTACTGATATTTCTCCCGGGAATCTTGGTTCCAGCTTGTGCTTCTTCCAGCCCAGCGTTTCTCATGATGTACTCTGCATAGAAGTTAAATTAGCAGGGTAACAATATACAGCCTTGACGTACTTCTTTTCCTATTTGGAACCAGTCCATGTCCAGTTCTAGCTGTTGCTTCCTGACCTGCATATAGGTTTCTCAAGAGACAGGTCGGGTAGCCTGATCTCTGTTCATTTCCAAGGCAAACCATTCAATATCACGGTAATCCAAGCCTATACCCCAACCAGTAACACTGAAGAAGCTGAAGTTGAACGGTTCTATGAAGACCTACAAGATCTTTTAGAACGAACACCAAAAAAAGATGTCCTTTTCATTACAGGGGACTGGAATGCAAAAGTAGCAAGTCAAGAAACACCTGGAGTAACAGGCAAATTTGGCCTTGGAATACGGAATGAAGCAGTGCAAAGGCTAATAAAGTTTTGCCAAGAAAATGCACTGGTCATAGCAAACACCCTCTTCCAACAACACAAGAGAAGA
>NW_011477103.1:10168-11123 GCF_000754665.1 Bison bison bison | reverse complement strand
TGAGAAATAGATTTAAGGGACTAGATCTGATAGAGTGCCTGATGAACTATGGATGGAGGTTTGTGACATTGTATAGGAGACAGGGATCAAGACCATCCCCATGGAAAAGAAATGCAAAAAAGCAAAATGGCTGTCTGAGGAGGCCTTACAAATAGCTGTGAAAAGAAGAGAAGTGAAAAGCAAAGGAGAAAAGGAAAGATATAAGCATCTGAATGCAGAGTTCCAAAGAATAGCAAGGAGAGATAAGAAAGCCTTCCTCACCCTTTAATGACAGAAAACTGTGTTCCGGCAAAGCCAGGGAGAGAGACTCACAGTCCCAGGCCTTTCTAGTGTCCCCTACAAGTGACAATACCAGCTGAGGGCACCAACCCTTGCATAGTGTGTGGAGCTAAAGACCTCAACGTTTGCCACGGTGAGAAAAATAGAGCGAGGAAAGGTTGGCAGGGCTCTTGCAAGACAACAGAGAAGGGGATGGAAAGCAGGGTCTCCAAGGGAGCTGGAGGAGCAAGCGTGGGGAGCATGGGGCCCAGCTCCAGCCACTACTCCCAAGGGAGGGTGGCCGAGGCATTGCTCACTGTCTTCACTCATGTACCCAGCCCGGGCTGCACCCACCAATGCCAGGGGAGCTGTAAACACTGGTGCCCAGGTCTGGGCCCCAGAGATCCCCCGGTCCCTGGTCAGGGGGAGCTAGGCTCTGAGGCTGAAGAATTCCAGGGTTTTCTCACAGGTACCGGGCTGAGAGGCACTGCTCTGCACCCCACGAGAGGCTGGTCACTGGATCTTTGCATTTAACTATCACATCACCTGACAGGTTCATGTTATCAACCTGGTTCATGGACAGTTAAGTGAGCAGGGAAGAGGAAGTGAAATGACTAAATGCTCACTCTGCCCAAAAGACAGAGAAGGGTACAAATAAATATTCTCACAAAACAGCAGTGACCCCTACAGTTCAACT
>NW_011477103.1:7416-9941 GCF_000754665.1 Bison bison bison | reverse complement strand
CTGGGTATATATCCAAAAGAAACAAAAACACTAAAAAAAAAGAAAGAAAGAAAGAAAGAAACAAAAACACTAATATGAAAAGATACATGGACCCCAATGCTCATAGCAGCATTATTTGCAATTTCCAAGATATGGAAGCAACCAAAGTGTCCATCAATGAATGATATGAAAATGTGATTTATCATATCAATGGATATAAAGATGTGATTTATATGTATATGCATATAACTAAAATTAAATAATTGATTATATTCAATTCAAATTATTTAATTTTAAATAAATGAATTATAAAATTATTGATCCAGCAAACAAAAAACTACTGCAACCTAGGGCTAGATTCACAAGGCAGTACTGATGGACGCCAAACAGCCTGAAATGCTGGGGACTGCAGAGTCCAGGTATGGAAACTCACACTTGACCAAGACATGTGTCCCTGCGTCCTTGCTGACCCCTCCACCCCCACCTCCTAGGGTCACAATGAGGCTATTGGATCCAAGGCCTGAAGAACAGTTCTCATTGTGGGGTGGAGGGGTAGCAACAACACAGGTACAAGTTTGACCAACTTAAGTTCTCTGTGTAAAGACAGGGAAAAGCCTGGGAGAGGGACAGAACACCGCTTCCAGTGGTGGTAAAACTGGATCGCATTGGCCCATTAAAGCCGAAATGGGGATGGGGTATGTGAAAGAGACTGTGGGGGAAGATGGGGCTACGCCAAGGGCTGAGAATAGAAAAGACACTCCAGAGAGGACACGGAGGGAATTAAATCCAACCCTTCTCCACTGCTGTGTGACCTACACTTTGTAGGTGGCATCAGGCGAGGTAAGTGGGACAGTAGCTTGTCTGCCTCCCCAGCCGAGCCTGGACCTGGGACCCTGGTGGCTCTGGGGAGCACCCTCTCCCCTCCAGGTGGCGGCCATCCGAAGACACAGGACTTGGGGCCTCTCCTCACCTGTCTTCTTTGTGGCAGTAACGCGAGTCCCACATGGCTTCCTGGCTGCGGTGCCTGGCTCCTGGGCTCCTGGGTGAGGTGGGGAGATCCGTCTGCACCCCACCGCCCTTTTGCGCTGGGAAGCAGCTGCAGCGTACACAGCCCTCCCGTTGTGCCCAGAACTTTCTTTTCCTGAGCCTGGAACCTACACTGCCAGCGGTCAAGGCTTCTGGGTGCCTTCCTGGATTCTTCCCTAGCCCCCAAAGCTCTTCTGAGATCTCTGCCAAAAGCTGGACCTCCTGAACCTTGGCGATATGGAAAGGAATCACTAATTTCACTTGAAAGAGAAAGGTGGTTGTGCTAGACTGTTTGTGGGCAGTACTGAACTCAGCAAACAACTCGGGCGTCTCTCAGAGGGATGCCTCCTCCTCCTCCTCTGAGAAGAGCTCAGAAAAAGGTAGAATGAAACTGCTGGAGTCGCCCCCAAGGACATAACATGGACAGGGGTGCCTCGGGGGTTCTGTGTATTGTGGATGATCTATGGGTTTTGTTTGCTGAGACTCCCCACCCTCACTGGCTGCCAGGATGATTCGTCCATAATGTAGGTCTCCTTGTGAGCTCCCACCACACACACCCCCTAAATTTATAATTCTTTGCTTGCTTCTCACAGCACAGTCCTTGAAAGTGAAAGTTGCTCAGTGGTGTCTGACTCTGCGATCCCATGGACTATACAGTCTGTGGAATTCTCCAGGCCAGAATACTGGAGTGGGTAGCTGGTCCCTTCTCCAGGGGATTTTCCCAACTCGGGGATCAAACCCAGGTCTCCTGCGTTGCAGGCGGATTACCAGCTGAGCCACCAGGGAAGCCCAGCAATACTGGAGTGGGTAGCCTATCCCTTCTCCAGTGGATCTTCCTGACCCAAGAATCAAACCCGGGTCTCCTGCATTGCAGGCAGATTCTTTACCAGCTGAGCTACTAGAGAAGCCCTTGAGCACCATCCAAAGCTGACCCAACGGCCTTCCTATTCCAAGCTTCCTTCTACTCTCCAGAATCCATGCTGAAATTTATTTTAAGAACAAATCTAAAGTCTTCTTTAATATCAAGGCCAAACCGCTGCTTTCCTGGGCTTCCAGTATAATTAGGTTTAAGCCTTGAATAGGATATGGAAAAGGGAGCAGCAGGGACTGAGTGGAGGGAGGCAATGCTGGAATAAAGGGATGGTTCCTATACCCTTTGTGTCAAGCTGCTTCCCATCCTCCTCTCCCCGAATTCTCACACCCCTGGAGGCAAGTGGTTATCCTCCTATCTGAGAGCTTAACAAAGGGCCACAAACAGAAAACAGCAGAGGGGGGGGTGTTTAACCTTGAGTCCCTTTGGATATATCATTCTCTCTCAGATCTCTTTGTAACATCCCTGGAAACACTCTTGATGTTTGGGGGGCAAGAAAATGCTCTAAAAGGAGAGACCAGGAAAACACCACGGGGCCCATTGTGGACAGGGTAAAGCCAGGAGGAGCCTCCCTGAGGATGTTAGCACATCCAGCACACCCAGTGGCCTGCCAAGACCTTCATATCAGGGCCCCCCACTATAGAGCACT
>NW_011477103.1:5124-5918 GCF_000754665.1 Bison bison bison | reverse complement strand
TCCCCTTTTTAAAAGAAAAACAAACATCCTCTCTGCCTCTAAATTCCATATGGCTCTTTTCCTAGAAGATAGAGACATATCCTTTTAACTTTAGTATCTCGTAGGTTGCATCAGTTGTTGTTATTCAGTCAATTAGTCGTGTCCAACTCTGCGACCCCATGGACTGCAGCACACCAGGCTTCCCCGCCCTTCACCATCTCCCAGAGCTTGCTCAAACTCATGTCCATTGAGTTGGTGATGCCATCCAACCATCTCATCCTCTGTCACCCCCTTCTCCTCCTGCCCTCAATCTTACCCAGCATCAGGGACTTTTCCAATTAATCAGCTCCTTGCATCGTGTGACCAAAGTATTGGAGTTTCAGTTCAGTATCAGTGCTTCCAATGAATATTCAGAGTTGATTTCCTTTAGGATTGACTGATTTGATCTCCTTGCTGTCCAAGGGACTCTTAAGTTTTCTCCAGCACCAGAGATGGAAAGTATCTATTCTTTAGCACTCCTCCTTCTTTATGGTCTAACTCCCACATCTGTGCATGACTACTGGAAAAACAACAGCTTTGACTATATGGACCTTTGTCAGCAAAGTGATGTCTCTGCTTTTTAATACGCTGTCTTCAGTTCAGTCGCTCAGTTGTGTCCAACTCTTTGCAACCCCATGAACCGCAGCACGCCAGGCCTCCTTGTCCATCACCAACTCCCAGAGTCCACCCAAACCCATGTCCATTGAGTTGGTGATGTCATCCAACCATCTCATCCTCTGTCGTCCCATTCTCCTCCTGCCCTCAATCTTTCCCAG
>NW_011477103.1:4006-5024 GCF_000754665.1 Bison bison bison | reverse complement strand
ATTAAAAAGCAGAGACATTACTTTGCCAACAAAGGTCCATCTAGTCAAGGCTATGGTTTTTCCAGTGGTCATATATGGATATGAGAGTTGGACTATAAAGAAAGGTGAGCACGGAAGAATTGATGCTTTAGAAATGTGGTGTTTGAAAAGACTTTTGAGAGTCCCTTGGACTGCAAAGAGGTCCAACCAGTCCATCCTAAAGGAGATCAGTCCTGGGTGTTCATTGGAAGGACTGATGTTGAAGCTGAAACTCCAATACTTTGGCCACCTGATGCAAAGAATTGACTCATTTGAAAAGACCCTGATGCTGGGAAAGATTGAGGGCAGGAGGAGAAGGGAACGACAGAGGATGAGATAGTTGGATGGCAACACCAACTCAATGGACATGGGTTTGGGTGGACTCTGGGAGTTGATGATGGACAAGGAGGCCTGGCGTGCTGCCGTTCATGGGGTCGCAAAGAGTCGGACACAACTGAGCGACTGAACTGAACTGAACTAAGGACTACCTAGAGGGCTTGTTAAAATATAGATTGTGGGATTCCACTACTAGTTTCTTATTCACCATGTCTGAATCCTAAAACATGATGCTGTCAAAAAGTTTGGAAAACTCAGCAATTGCTACAGGAGTGGAAAAGGTCAGTTTTCATTCCAATCCCCAAAAAGGGCAATACCAAAGAATGTTCAAACTACCATACAGTTGTGCTCATTTCACATGCTAGCAAGGTAATTCTCAAAATCCTTCAAGCTAAGCTTCACAGTAGGGTGAACTGAGAACTTCCAGATGTACAAGCTAAATTTAGAAAAGGCAGAGGAACCAAACTGCCAACATCTGTTGGGTCACAGAAAAAGCAAGAGAATTCCAGCAAAACATCTATTTCTACTTTATTGACAATGCTAAAGCTGTGTGGATCATAAAAAACTATGGAAAATTCTTAAGGAGATAGAAATACCCAGACCAACTTACCTGCCTCCTGAGAAACCTGTATGCTGGTCAAGAAGCAATAGTTAGAACTGGATA
>NW_011477103.1:0-417 GCF_000754665.1 Bison bison bison | reverse complement strand
TCCACCCAAGAGCCAGCAAGTTCCAGAGCAAGACATACCGTGCTAATTCTCCAGCAACTCAGAAACACAGTCCTAAGAAATAAAATACAGTCTGCACAAAGTCACACCAAACCCACAGACACCCCAAAACTCACTACTGGACACTTCATTGCACTGCAGAGAAAAGAGATCCTGTTCCACTCACCAGAACACAGACGCAAGTTACCCTAACCAAGAAACCTTGACAAACCACTAATCCAGCCCCATTCACAGGGAGCAAGCTCCATAATAAAGAGGAACCATAAACTTCCAGACTATAGAAAGGCCACCCCAAACACAGAAATTTAAACAAAATGAAAAGGCAAAGAAATATTCAGCTGGTAAAGAAGCTTGATCAATGCCCACCGAACCGAACAAAAGAAAAGGAGATATGGAGTC
>NW_011477102.1:9220-9849 GCF_000754665.1 Bison bison bison | reverse complement strand
TGGATGGCAGACTGCCAGGCTCCTCTGTCCAAGAATACTGGAGTGGGTTGCCATGCCCTCCTCCAGAGGATCTTCCCGATCCAGGGATCGAACCCAGGTGTCTTGCATTGCAGTCAGATTCTTTACTGTCTGAGCCACTACGGAAGCCCTAACTTTCCCCTTTTGTTCCTCTGATCGGGCCTCAAACCCTGTCACCCAAGAAAAACAATGAGAGGTGACGAGAATACTTAGCAGGGACAACAGCTGCTATTGTTCAGTGACGTTTAGTGCCGCGCTTATTTACTGACATCAATGCCAGAATGAGTGGAAAACAACACGCTGCAAGACGTTTTAAGCATCGTTACCAGTCCTGCGTTAACAGGTTGTGTGCCTGCCGCTCTGATTTTGAAATACATATGTATATAGATAAAGTTGGCATAAGTTTTGTTAAAGCAACTACATTAAAAAAAGATGCTGCCTTAGATAGGTCACTTAGCCTCTCTGGCCTCAGATGTTCAGATGCAGGATGGAGCCGGAGACAGCACCACCTCCCAGGGCTGCGGGTGGGGTCAATGGGGTAAGCTCTGCACAGCGTTCGGATGGCTCCTAGCACAGACTGAGCCACGAACACTGCAGTGACTCCTATTCTC
>NW_011477102.1:4450-6385 GCF_000754665.1 Bison bison bison | reverse complement strand
AAGGCAGGCGGGTTCTTAACCACTGCGCCCGGGACCCTCCCCACCCCGCCCCTCCCCCACATACCACGGATGAAACTGAGGAGCTGAGGGGATCTGTAGATGTCTCGATCGTCAGGGTCCCATAGCCGGCGGGCGTGCTGCCCACGAGCGGGCTGCTGTCTGTGGGCAGAAGGGGAAGCGTCCGTGGTCAGGGCTTGGCCTCCTTCCTTAAACACGACTGAAGCTAATGCACCCGGCAAGTTGGGTCCTCCTGGGTCCTCCTGGCCCTGTTCCCACGTCCTGCTGGCTCTCGCTCACAGCGCCTTGTTTCCTTGAGCGCCTGGTGATTTCTGACTGGCTGTGGCCCAGAGTCGGGGCCCGGGGCCCGCCCGGCTTAGCCAGCACCCACACACCCAGCTGCTGCCTTCCTGGGAGCTCTGTGCCCCACTTTACACCTGGTCTCCAGCCCAAGGGCAGGGACAGGGCTCTTCATCCTTGATTAACCTTCCTGCCCAGCACAGGCCTGGCCGTGAGGAGACGCTGAGAATCCAGACCAATAAAATGTAAGGGTAGCCTCACTGTGGAGGTGAAGTGAGGGGGGAGGAAGGAAGAACCCCATCACTGGGGGTGGGCTGGAGGCGGGAATGAGCTGAGCAAGCCCCCAGGGCTGGAGGAGAGACGCTACCACGTGCCAGGGCCCAGAGGAACAGCGGGCAGCTTCCTTCTGTGAGGAAGGGGCCCATTTTAAAGATGGGTAAACTGAGGCTCATGGAAGCACGGTGGGCATTTCTACTGCAGAACTCATTCTTTTTCTCCTGCTTCCCCTCCTGTAGAGCTACATTCCTAGCAGAGCAGGCAGACAGGGGGCGATCTGGGGCCCTGGAGCGGGTAGGACTCACGGCTCCCAGCCTCTCCCAGGGTTTCTCCAACTGCGGTCCCCAGACATCTCGGAGAAGCTGTTAAGACATGACAATGCCCGAGCCCCTCCCAGACCTGCGGGCACGAAGGCTGTGGTGCTGGGCAGCCGCAAGTTTCCCAGGAAGAGCTCGCTGCAGGGGGTGGGAAGCCAGGTAGGTGGGGAGCAACCTGCTGAGTTTCTGGGCTCCCTTCCCCGCCTCCCCAGACAGAGCCCTGCAGAGGCCTGAGCCAAAGGTCCCACCCAACAAACCCAAGGTGTCCCAGGCAGCTGATCCTGTAGCAACCCCCAGTCCCTCAGGGGCTCTGGCCCCAAACACTCGGGTTCCTGCAGCTGCTCCAACCCCCGAGGCAGCCAGGAGGGTCAGCGTTTCCCAAGGACCCACAACGTGTGGGCTCTGCTCCCGGTCCTTCTTATGTGGGTAACACAGTGACCCTGCACGTGAGCACAGTAACTACCCCCTTTTTACAGAAGAAAGTCAGGCTCAGAGAGGTTAGGTAGGATTTTAAAGCCCATCAGATCAGACCAGTCTGCTTGTCTGTGTGTCCCAGCCCCCACGCCTCCACCTACGGACGGTGATCATAATTACTATGGTAACGATCAGAGCCAGAGCCGCCAACGTCCATTAAGCACCTCCTGGTGACAAGAGTGGCTCACACCTGCCACAGGAATGGGCTCCTTTCATTCCCCAGCAACAAGAGGAGGAGCTCTTATCTTTCCTGTCCGTACGAATGGGGGAACTGAGGCTGAGTCACGAAGGCCCCCAAGCGAACGATGCAGCCCTGAAGTCACGGCCCAGATCCTGTGTTCTGGGGGCCAGTGGGCACCATCGGAGAGCAGGGCACACGCCTGGACCGCCTGAAGCCTCTCTCAGCAAGACGACCCAAAACCCACACGCAGCCAGGCTCCACCACGGCCAAGCCACCCGGCCACTGGGCGGCTCAGAAAGCTATGGAGGAGCCACCAGCTCCAGGAAGGGCCTAGTCTCTGGGGAATACAGAGAGAGAGAGAGAGAGAGAGAGAGAGAGAGAGAGAGCGCG
>NW_011477102.1:3562-4350 GCF_000754665.1 Bison bison bison | reverse complement strand
GCGCGCGCGCTCTCTCTCTCTCTCTCTCTCTCTCTCTCTCTGTATTCCCCAGAGACTAGGCCCTTCCTGGAGCTGGTGGCTCCTCCATAGCTTTCTGAGCCGCCCAGTGGCCGGGTGGCTTGGCCGTGGTGGAGCCTGGCTGCGTGTGGGTTTTGGGTCGTCTTGCTGAGAGAGGCTTCAGGCGGTCCAGGCGTGTGCCCTGCTCTCCGATGGTGCCCACTGGCCCCCAGAACACAGGATCTGGGCCGTGACTTCAGGGCTGCATCGTTCGCTTGGGGGCCTTCGTGACTCAGCCTCAGTTCCCCCATTCGTACGGACAGGAAAGATAAGAGCTCCTCCTCTTGTTGCTGGGGAATGAAAGGAGCCCATTCCTGTGGCAGGTGTGAGCCACTCTTGTCACCAGGAGGTGCTTAATGGACGTTGGCGGCTCTGGCTCTGATCGTTACCATAGTAATTATGATCACCGTCCGTAGGTGGAGGCGTGGGGGCTGGGACACACAGACAAGCAGACTGGTCTGATCTGATGGGCTTTAAAATCCTACCTAACCTCTCTGAGCCTGACTTTCTTCTGTAAAAAGGGGGTAGTTACTGTGCTCACGTGCAGGGTCACTGTGTTACCCACATAAGAAGGACCGGGAGCAGAGCCCACACGTTGTGGGTCCTTGGGAAACGCTGACCCTCCTGGCTGCCTCGGGGGTTGGAGCAGCTGCAGGAACCCGAGTGTTTGGGGCCAGAGCCCCTGAGGGACTGGGGGTTGCTACAGGATCAGCTGCCTGGGACACCTTGGG
>NW_011477102.1:0-1044 GCF_000754665.1 Bison bison bison | reverse complement strand
GAGATGAGAAGACTTTCACAAATGACGGCATTGCTCTTCTCGATAACAGCAGCCGATCTTCACAGGTAACCCTCTGATGGAGGGACTATTATCCCATTTTACAGTTGGGGAAGCTGAGGAACACAGCCTCAAGGTCCCTTGCCCAGGCTCATAGAGCTTGAAAGGGGAGAAGCTGGAAATGAGTGGGTCTGAATGAACACATTCCTCCCGTTCACCCTCACAGCCACCTCTCAGAAAGTAAGGATTAGGATCCCCATTTCAATGAGGCTCAGAGAGGTTGATTAACATGTCCAAAGTCACACAGCTCTGAGTGGTCAAGACTAGACTTGAACCTAGTCTGATTCCACAGCCCCGGGGCAATGCCAAGAGCACTGCAGAGGAGTATCGCAGAGCCGAGGGACTGGAGTCAAAGCCGTTTGGGAACCTCTTGTTTCCTGCGGAAGCGCCGGTTTCCTGCTGATGACCCGGCGGAGGCCCAGGGCAGCCTCCTCCCTTGCCGCGCTTCTCCTGCAGCCCAGGAGCTCCTCTCCGGGGCCAGGCTGAGTCAGGGACAACCTGCCAGGAGCTCCCTGATCTATGGATCTGGAGTCCAAGAGCCACAGTCCCTCAGCCGGTCTGCTTTCTAGAGTCGGGGCTGGGGAAGTGAGGTGGGAGACAGAAGGGAGGGGCCTGAAGGGTCTGAAGCTGCAGAGAGGATGCTCGGCTGTTGGTGGCCCTTGGCTGAGAAATGAGCCCTCTCTAAACACCGGAGGTCTACTGGTCCCCTTCGCAGCAGACGGGATTTAAATTAGGTGGCCTCCAGACACACGGCTTGAGACAGGTGACAGGGACGGTGTGGTCCCTGGACCAGGGCACTGAGGCTTCCTCTGGAGGCCTGGAGTGACATTTGTACCCCAGGGCACTCCAGTCCTGAGATTGAGGAACCCTTGGCTCCTCCAGCTCCATTCATTCATTCAGCCCAAAGGAACACCCGCTCGGAGGCCCGGACGCGGCGACCTCCACGCCTCTCCCATCTGACGCCGGTCTCCGCACCGGGAGGCCCGC
>NW_011477101.1:15351-16453 GCF_000754665.1 Bison bison bison | reverse complement strand
TAAGAGTAATGTGCATTACTTAGATTATTTAAATTTGGTGATAGGAGGGTGGCTTAAATGGAAGTGGTTATAATAACTTCTTAGTTGTTATACTGTGGATATGGGACTATAAAGATCTTTGAGAACTAATGTCATTTTTCTTTTAAATAAAGAGTTAAATTGATTTCTTCTTTGAGGCTTTGTGTGTGTGTGTGTGTGTGTGTGTATGTGTGGCTTAATAAAACTGCCTCATTGAGTTACCTCAGAAATTCCATCCGCAGTTGTGTGGCAAATCAATTTTATGATATTTTTCTGCCCTGGAAATTAACTTTACATACATGTAGTTGAGTGAAAAATATGGTCTGATGCCTTGTTTATGCTGTGGAAAAACAAAAATACTCTGTTCAGATGTTTAGTGATTATGGCTCTTGACAAAGAAGAAACCAGTATTGATTCACTGGCTACTCCTATTGTGAATTTTCTTTTTAGTTTAGTTTAGTTTTTGCTTGTGCAAAGTTAGATCTGTTTATGTTTTGTTTAACACAAAAAATATAACAACATAGCTCTTTCTTTTACACTGGAATACTTGGTCATATGTGAATAAGGTAGCTCAAAGATACGTATTTGAAAGGTTTTAGGTTTAGGACTGCCATAAAGGGATAGGGAAACAAAAGTAAATGTAACCTCACTTAAAAGAACATTTTTATTTATCTTTACCTTCCAATATCAAGATGAAAGGAAGAAAATCTTATTTTGTCTCCTGTAGGATGAGAAAAATATATCAAAGAAGCAAGTGTTACCCTAGCTTTCCCCCCCTCTGTATTTCACCATGTTAAAGACATTTCATTAGGTTTACAGCACTAAATGAGTGAAAGTAGTTTTCAGTTGCTTAACATAATCTAGTATTCAGTGTATGCTGTTACAAACAGTGTGATGTAAAAATATCTACCATTTATTGAATATTTGCTCATGAAAGGTTGCTGAACCATGACAAGACACCGGGATTCTTGGCCTCCGGAGGAGAAGAATTCATTCTGGGGCCAGAGATGAGGCTTGATCACTCAGAGCTTTTGTGTAATAAAATTTTATTAAAGTATAAAGGAGATAGAGAAAGCTTCTGACA
>NW_011477101.1:15154-15239 GCF_000754665.1 Bison bison bison | reverse complement strand
AGCCTCTCTCCTTGGGGACCCCTAGACTTCTTATCAACCTGCCTAGGAAATGACTCTCAATCATTACTCTGCTAGATACTTTGAA
>NW_011477101.1:12354-14764 GCF_000754665.1 Bison bison bison | reverse complement strand
GAAATTCTGAGTTTGATGGTCAGGAGACCCAATTCACACTGTTACTCTGTCACTGATTAGTTATATGACTTATGTTGTTTTCTTCAACAGTAAAATGGGCCTAGTGTACAACCTACCTTGAAGAGTCCCTGTGTGGGACCAGTGAGATACATATAAAATGTTGAGGTGCGGCCAGAAGGTCTGACAGTTATGTAGCAAGTTCACTAAAAGACTTTTACTTTAGAATCACTGGGAATACATTAAGCCTTTGTTTTGGAGGGTGGTATGTGTCGGGGGAAAAATTCTTGGAAGCAATTCTTGAATTTTTATGGGTTTGAAACAAAAATGTCATTTTGTCTTTAGGTCACTGAAATCTGTATGACAGGAGCTTCATTTGCAAATGACAATTCTTGCACAAGGATGATTTTTGCCCATAGTGCTCAAACTGGCTGGATTGATTGAGACAGCTCCTTGCAGAAATCATGATATATCAACATTTCTCTAGGTATTACTAACTGCATTTCTCAAGGTATTACTAACTTTGACTTCTTTTAGTCAGTGGGTTTGAATGAGAATAGCTTTCACACAAACCAGAAAAACTACAAGCAAAGTTAATTGAATGTACATATGCATTTTTACACTGCATTTCCCTCCTCCCCTCACTTTCTTTGTCTTGAGCAATTTCTTTATCATTCATCCTCCTCTAAAAGATTTCTCTTATATTTTCTTCCTCCTTGTTGTGTGTGTGTGTGTGTGTGTGTGTGTGTGTGTGTGTTTTACTTTGAAATGGCAAATATCCTTACCAGCTCCTTGGCACTTTGAAGACTACGAATCAGCTTGATAGCTAGAATCAGAGTGATCAACAGCAACAAAACAAAGTTTTTTCTTGTCTCTCAAACTTCCCTTCTCCCACCCCCGCCCCCAAAATGAAACTGGAGTTTGATTTGCCTTTCCACGACAAAGCAAGAGTTAAATTTTAGGAGCTGTGACTACTCTGACACAGAAGATAGGGGAAAAGGGAGAGGGAGTCAGCAATCCTCAGTCCTTTGATCTGTCAGTTTTGCTCTTCTCTCAACAGCGTCTGCATTCTTGTCTCTTTTCTACATTCCCAGGGTTGTTAGCAAACCTAGCTATTCCTGGCTGGCACTGGACTATGGTAGTTGCCAATGAAAAGGGCACTGGGGACTCCTGTGGACATGTTCTCCTGTGTCCACACTTGGCATAGAAGAGGGGAAGAGGATGATAACTAACTGTATGCTAGCCATTGCTTTAAATGATTTCATTCCTGTTTTAATGATAAACTGAGGCTTGAAAGAGTAACTGTAAGGTTATTGGCTGAGGTTGCACAGCTAGTAAGAGGCACAGTTGGAATTTGAACCCGGGTCCATCTGATCCTGAAGCCTTTGGTTAATAGCAGTACATTTAATTCTCTTAGCATTAAAGGTTCCAAGTTGACCAAACTGCTACTGTTGTCCTTAAGTTTCTCCTGGTTTAGTCAGAGGAAACACTCATGCAATTTAATGACAAGACAATATGATAGATAAAAATTGTATAATGATTCATTCATTAGTGTATAGGCTAGGCTACAGTGAAGCAACTCTGTTGGTTATACTGGGCAATCATGAAGCGATCATATTACTGCCTCTTTGTTATCAATGCATGAGTTATACCTGTAAATAAATGTGTGTTTTTTCCACATAAAAAGACAATATGACAGCTCTTACAGAAGTATATGCAGAACTCTTGAAATACAGAGATCAGTTCTGATTATGTATTGGAGAGCTGAAGACTTCACAGCGAAAATGATACTAGATTTGAATAGCTCTGACTGGTTTGACTAGTTCCCATATGGGCTTCCCTGGTGGCTTAGACTGTAAAGAGTCTGCCTGCAGTGCTGGAGACCTGGGTTCAGGAAGAGATCCCCTGGAGAAGGAAATGGAAACCTGGAAAATCTCAGGGACAGCAGAGCCTGGCAGGCTAGAGTCCATGTTGCTGCAAAGAGACACAACTGAGCAACTTCACACAAGAAAAGCATTGGATATAGGTAATAATATTAATAAAAGCAGAGAGACATGCAGACACTTGAGTCACTCAGGCAATGTTGACTGCGTGGGTGTGGCTGTTGCATGACAGAGAAGAATGATGTCCAGAGATAAAGCTGGAGAATTAAGTTGGAAGTAAGTTTTGACTTTGGCCACCTTATGTGAAGAGCTGACTCATTTGAAAAGACCCTGATGCTGGTGAAGGTTGAGGGCAGGAGGAGAAGGGGATGACAGAGGATGGGATGGTTGAATGGAATCACCGACTCAATGGACATGAGTTGGGGTAAACTCCGGGAGTTGGTGATGGACAGGGAGGCATGGCGTGCTGTGGTTCATGGGGTTGCAAAGAGTCGGACACGACTGAGTGATTGCCTGAACTGAACTGAACT
>NW_011477101.1:8694-12008 GCF_000754665.1 Bison bison bison | reverse complement strand
TTTCTAGCATTGGCAGCTGTAAGAATGGTGTTGGTATTTATTGAAATGGGGAAACCAAGAGGGAAAACCAAACTGGGGGTTTGGGACAGATAATAAATTTGTCTTTTGGACATGTAGAGATTAAAGTTTATCTGGAATATTTAGTGGATGGAGATGTCCAATAAACTAAGTGACTCATGATACCTGTCTTCAGTATTGTGTGAGTCTGGAGCTCTCCTCAAAGGGCCCAGATTGGAAAGAGCAATTTGAGAGTTATTGGTAATAATTGAGTCAGTAGGAATAGATGATAGGACAACCTTTGTACATTACCCACTCATCTACCTGGCTTGGTTGTCAAAAATGGATTTGAATGGGTGAAATAATGTGGAATGACTAGTAACTCTAAACATAGGAAGGTCTCTTCTCCAGCCCTAATGACTGGAAATGCACCATGCCATTTCATTCTGGTAGATTGATCTGATTGCCAAAGGAGCATTCTGTAGCTATATAGGACTCTAAAAATCAAGTAAGGGCTTGGTATTTCTATCTCACATTAGAATTTCACCTGTATACTCTGTCAAAGAGACTGACCTTCCTTGATCTTAGGATGAGGGTATAGTGAAAGGAGCGTAACTTTCTTGTGTATCAAATATGTAGTGTGTGCATCTGTGCTCAGTTGCTCAGTCGTATCTGACTCTTTGCAGCCCCGTGGACTGTAGTCCATCAGGCTTCTCTGTCGATGGAATTTTCTAGGCAAGAATACTGGAGTAGGTTGCCATTTCCTCCTCTAAGGGATGTTCCCAACCAAGGATTGAACTTGAATAACCCATGTCTCCTCTAGTGCAGAGGGATTCTTCACCACTGAGCCACCAGGGAATCCCAATTCTGTCTTCTGTGTGTGTGCTCAGTCACTCAGTCATGTTCAACTCTTTGTGATTCCATAGAATGTAGCTCGCCAGGCTCCTCTGTCCATGGAATTTTCCAGGCAAGAATACTGGAATAGGTTGCCATTTCCTCCTCAAAGGGATCTTGCTGACCCAGGAATTGAACCTGCATCTCCTGTGTCGCCTGCATTGGCAGGCGGATTCTTTACCACTGAGCCACCTGGAAAGCCCCAACAAGTATGTGGGGCTTTTAGTAAGTGAGCATTTGTATAGGGGTAAGTCTGTTATATTCCCTAGCCTGTTCTGTTATTTGTCAAACAGGAAGACAGAAAGTTGTCATGGTTCTTTGTAATACTCCAGCCAAAATTAAATAGAATAGTGCCTCTTTCAGTGTGCAAATTGATATAAGTAGACCTGCCACACTATTATTTTCCTACTCCTAGCATATAGAGAAAGGTATCTGTACACATTAATATGTTGTTTGTTGTTGTTCAGTCACTCAGTCATGTCTGACTCTTTTTGACCCCATGGGCTGTAGCATGCCAGGTTTCCCTGCCCTTCATATCTCCTGAAGTTTGCTCAAACTCAGTGTCCATTGAGTTGATGATGCCATCCAACCATCTCATCCTCTGTCACCCCCTTCTACTTCTGCCTTCAATATTTCCCAGCATCAGGGTCTTTTCCAGAGAGTCAGTTATTTGCATCAGGTGGTCAAAGTATTGGAACTTATCTTCAGCATCAGTCCTTCCAGGGAATATTTAGGGTTTATTTCCTTTATGATTGACTGGTTTGATCTCCTTGCTGTCCAAGGGACTCTCAAATCTTCTCTAGCAGCACACTTCAAAAGCATCAATTCTTCAGTGCTCAGCCTTCTTTATGGTCCAACTCTCACATCCGTATGTGACTACTGGAAAAACTATAGCTTTGACTATATGGACCTTTGTTAACATAGTGATGTCTCTGTTTAAATACTCTGTCTAGGTTTGTCAAAGTTTTTCTTCCAAGGAGCAAGCATGTTTTGATTTTATGTGTGCACATTCAATATGAGATATGTAATAAAATTGATTGTATTTTGGATCCTAGAAATGAATAATCCTTCCAGGTTTGGCATTGGAGTAGATGTAGTCATGAAATTATTATTCAATTTTCATTATCCAAATGAGTTGGAGAAGTGAAACAAAAATTAGACTTCATCCCATCTAGTGTCTTTAAATATATCCCATTGCCTTTATTTATATCAGATTCCGAGATTTGTATTTTGTGCTTATGTTTATAACTTTAAATGTTCCAATACTGTTTATTATAGCAGACAGTGTTATGATAATGGAAAGAGCATAGGCTTAGGGGCCTTAAGTGCTAGGCTTAATTAGGTGCAGGCTTTGCCATTTCCTAGCTATATGAGTAAAACAAGACACTGATCTTCATGGTTGTTATTATTTCCTTCTAATTTTAAAATGGTGATAATTATAGCACCAGTCTGTCAGGATTCTTATGAAGATTAAATGAGATAGTGAATTGAAAATGATAAGCTCAACATATCAAGTATCCTATTTTTCTTTTTCCCCTTAACATGATTTAAACCAGCATTTCTCAAAATATGTTTTGTTGAACCACATGCTGTTTCTTAAAAAATGCTCACTAGTTAACTGAAATTATTCCTTCTTGGAAAGAACAGGTATTAACATATTTAATGGTGCTGAGGAACTTGTCTTAAACCATTTTCTGGTGGTTTTACTTTCTCACATTTAGCATTTTCTAAATTTATTGTGTCATTGCAACTTTTTGGTATGCCTGTTAACAGTAGATTTTATTGATGGGATACAGTTTGGAAAAGGTGAATTTAGTAATTGGGTCCAGATGCTGTTTGATATCTAAGTGTTTGGCTTCATTGAACCACAGCTACCATTATAATATCCTATGTTCTCATTGATGCTAGGCCAGCTTAGAAGTTTGGGATTGTTTATGTTGCAGTGGATAGGATTAGAGTTTGGAAGGCCAAGTTTCAGTGGCACTCCTGCCAGTTGTAGCGGTATGGCCCTGAATGGACTTAATCTCTACATAGACAGTTCTCAGGTTCTTCATCTATAAAATAACACCTGATCTGCCTCACAAGATTGCTGGAAGAATCCATGTGAAAACAGTTTTGAAAATGAAAAATGCTGTCAGTGGAAGGTTACTATCCCAGGAAAAAGAATTTAGGATCAGGGAATATAGAATAGGGGTTTTTTGAGTTATTCTGCTTCTCTTTTGAGCAGGTTTGGACCCCATCTGCTACCTGCCTGAAAACATTTCAACTGCTCGGTTTCTTAATAAAAAAAAATGACTCCCAGATGAATGTGCCTGTATATCAGTAACTCTATCCTTTGTCAGTGTTTTTGTACCTGTTTGGACTGGAAGAAACACAAGCTGGAATCAAGATTGCTGGGAGAAATATCAATAACCTCAGACTGT
>NW_011477101.1:6267-8022 GCF_000754665.1 Bison bison bison | reverse complement strand
CTGCGATTCATGGGGTCGCAAAGAGTCGGACATGACTGAGTGACTGAACTGAACTGAGAGATGCCATTTCCCAATACATGATGTAATTTAGCATCATGTAACTATGGCTGTTGTTAAATATTCAATACTGATTTGTAACTATGATGCGAAGGAGAAAAGATTGTTGGGATTTAATTAATATTCTCTAATTAATAGATTTAATCCTCAGCCTTCTATTACTTTATTTCCACCTGTAGTGTTTTTCTTTTCTGTTAGTAGGCATTAAACAAAATAATGTTGCTTTAACATTAAACACTATGTAAATGAAGAGAAGTCTTATTAATAACTTTTAATACTATTTTTTCTTTTGTTGTTTTATTGGTTGGTGTTAATGGAGACAGTTGTATAACTCATTTCCTTTCTGTGTCTGGAAAAACTTAGGTGGTACTTTGAGTAAGATTTGTGAACCTTTAGAAAGATTGAAACATGTTTTCTATGATTGTAAAGTCAACATTTCACACAGTGCCAAGCTGTACCTCAGTATTGTAATATTTGGGCTTTTATGTCTTTGAAAATAAAAATGTCCATTTGTGATTTTTACTATTCTAGATGAAAACTGTGAGTCACTTTTCCTTCATGAAACTTGAGAGGGCTATTGATAATAGTTTTATGTTTGCTGTCTAAATGCTATGAATACTCACTCTCCAGTTTCACAGAGACTCTAATTTTAAGGAAGTCTTTTCATCATATAAAATAGTGTTCCTGGCAATAAAGATAAACATCATCCTTCATCATAAACTACTTTTTCCTTTACTTGATGTACAGAGACAGTTGTGACACCAGGTTGGCAGAAAATGTTCCATTCCTGTTTTTTTGTCAGTCAGGAAGTTCTCCCTTTATCCTTAAAATAAATTGTATCTGTGAGTTTTAAAAACAAAACCAGTAACCTATCCTTGTTATTCATTACAGAAACAGTTTTAAAGAGTATAGAAGTAGTATTTTATAATTTGAATTTCATTGTCAGAATTCTGAAACTGTATCTTTAAAAATAAAATTTAAGAAAGTATTTGGTAAGCTTTAATTATTACTATTTCTGTTGCGGAATTGTTCTAGAGTGCATATTATAATGTTTTTATTTTTTATTTTTCTTTTTGTCATATTAATTTTGATACTTCAAGTCTTTCGCTCTCTCTTTAGGGTATTATAAATCATATTTAAAACCATGCAAATACCAAAATGAATTTAGTTAAAATCTGCTTTGGTTTTATAGTGAGTTTATTAATAATTATGCCTTCTTTGTTAGCAAGACCACAGTAGTGAAAACCATATTTCACCTTTTACATGCATAATTGGATGATGTCACAGGATACTGATATTAAAGAGCATATCCACAGGAATAGTTGAAAATAGGTGCTGCATGGAAAAATACTAGAACCAGTTACCTCTGTCAAAAACCATATGACCAAATATAGGGGGTAAAAATAGATTTTGACTGTGAACTGACCTCAGGCCATTTACTAGTGGAAAGAAACAGCAAGATGGCCCTTTTTTACTTTTTTTTTTTTTTTTGTGACTTTTAATAATAGCAGAAGATATTTTGGAAATTGGCACATTATGGTCAGTGTTGGGTTATTTTTGTTTTTCAAGATTTTATGATAATTTTCATATATAGAGAAAAGGTGAAAAAATTGCACTGTTAATACCTATGTATCCACTACCCAGATTCTACCCCTAACATTTTGCTGTATTTGCTTTATTATGTGATTATCCATTATT
>NW_011477101.1:4504-6050 GCF_000754665.1 Bison bison bison | reverse complement strand
CAAAAGCAACCACTCTTAGAATGTTTTTCACCATATGTCAATTAATTTTGCTTGTTCTAAAAATTCATATAAAAGGAGTCATGCTGAATGCACTCTTTTGGGGCAAAACTTCTTTCACGTATCATAAAGTTTTTTTGAAATTCGTTTATGTTGTTATATATATCAGTAGTTTATTCCTTTAATTGGTGAATAGTATCTACCATATGGCTATACCACAACTTATTTATGTAGTCTCCTATTGATGGATATTTGAGTTGTTACTAGTTTGAAGCTATTAACAAATGAAGATGCTATGAAAAAACTTGTGCAAGTCTTTTGTGAACATGTGCTTTCCTGTGTGAAAATACCTAAGAATGGAATCACTGGATCATAGGCTAGGTAAACATTTAATTTTATAAAAAAGTTTCAGACAGTTTTCCAAGTTTTTATACCATTATTTACTCCCACCAAAATGCCAGAGCATTCTGCCCATCCACCCCCACACCTGGTCTTGTAAATCTTTTTCCTTTTAACTATTCTAGTGTGTGTGTAGTGGTATTTCATCATGTTCAATTTTAATGTATATTTACCCAATAATGTTCAGCATCTTTTCATGTGTTCATTAAGCACATCTGTATTCCTTTGTGAAATGTCTGTTCAATCTCTTTGCTCACTTTAATATTTGAATATTTGTCTTATTTTTAAGTTGAGAGAGTTCTTTTATACATCCTGGATACTAGTCCTTTGTCAGATATGTTTTGTGAATATTTCTCCTACTTTGTGCCTAGCCCATTCATTTTTTTAAACTGATGTATTTTGTGGAGAAGTTTTCCACTTTGATGAATTATAATTTATTGATAGTTTTTATTGCTTTCTGTGCCCTTTCTGAAAAACCTTTGTCTACCCTAATTGCCAAATTTCTGATATATATTTATTACTTATAAATTGATATAGCCATTAAAAAATTTACTTAGATGTTAAAGCTTTCACCCAGTAGCCAGAGCTTCTCACTTAGGACTTATGCTGGCTTAAAAGAAGTCTCATTCCCATCAGGAAGCTTGGCAGAGTCTCTTTTCTTCATCCATCAAAGGGCAGACAGAAGAAGCAAAAACAACATTCTCACAGCATTTAGAACAAAATCCACAATCACAGAAAGCTAACCAAAATGATTTCATGGATCACAGCCTTGTGTAACTCAATGAAGATATGAGGCATGTGGTGTAGGGCCACCCAAGATTAATGGGTCATGGTGGAGAGTTCTAACAGAATGTGGTCCAGTGGAGGAGGAATTGGCAATACACTGCAGTATTCTTGCCTCAGGAACCCCATGAAAGTATGAAGAGGCAAAAGAGATGACACCAGAAGATGAGCCCCCAGGTCTTTAGGTATGCTACTGTGGAAAAGCAGAGAAATACTCCAGAAAGAATGAAGAGGCTAGACCAAAGAGGAAACAGTGCTCAGTTGTGGATGTGTCTGGTGGTGAAAGTAAGTTCAGTTCATTTCAGTTGCTCAGTCGTGTCTGACTCTTTGCAACCCCATGAACTGCAGCATGCCAGGCCTCTCTGTC
>NW_011477101.1:2958-3123 GCF_000754665.1 Bison bison bison | reverse complement strand
CTGCATGTGAACATCACCAGATGGTCAGTAACAAAATCAGATTGATTATATTCTTTGTAGCTGAAGATAAACTCAGCTGAAGATAAACAAGACCTGGAGCTGACTGTGGGTCAGATCTTGAGCTCCTTATTGTAAAGTTTGGGCTTAAATTACAGAAAGTAGGGA
>NW_011477101.1:0-844 GCF_000754665.1 Bison bison bison | reverse complement strand
ATATATAAAGACAGTGGGGCTTTTTTTATCACTGCCTCAGGGTTTTGTTTGTTTATTTGTTTCAATACTTAGGGCATTTTAAAATTTTGTTGAGTATTATATTGATGTTTAGATGACAGGAAGGGATGGCAAAAGTGAATTATTATCAGGCAAGGGAGAAGAGAGTATAAAGTTGCTTTGGAAAATCTAAATCTAACATCCTTCTCTTTCCCTCCTTCTCTTCTATACTGGCTATTGCCCACCTTTTTCTTCCCCTGTTGTCTCTGATCCAAGGTATCACTGCTTCTAGGCTTTCTTGATTCCAACAACTGGAATTGAGAGTATAGCTGAAATTCTATCTAAATTTTTAAAGTTTTCTCAGGATATGGACAGTTTATGAATATGCATTATCCCCAAGAGAACTATCAGATTATAAGTAGTGATCTGTTATTAGTAGGTCTACTTTCACAGTTGTTTGGTTTAATCATTTTCTCTCTTAGAGCAAGCATTGATTTTAATAAAAAATTTGAGGGTAAAACTGATTGTTCTTAAGACCAATCAAGAGTTGATTGAAGAAAAATCTATATTGGGATTTTGAGAGACTATTCAGTAATATTATGGATGAGTAATTTTAGATTTCCTATTAGAGATTTTAGTTTTTGTTTTAAAAAGGCCTTTTATAAATTTTTATTTCCTTAGAGAAAGATCTAGAGAAGCAAAAATGAAAACAAAACCAGCAATCTCTCAAAACTAGAGTGAATATTATAGGTGGATTTTAATGTACTTGGGGACTCATCATACAAAGAATCAATGTAACATGATGAATTTTGTAAGGATATGGAAGCCCAGTATCTCCTACTCTGTG
>NW_011477100.1:84312-85573 GCF_000754665.1 Bison bison bison | reverse complement strand
AGATAAGACAGTTATTGAAGACTAGTTTTCTTTCTTCCTTTTTTTTTAAGCCATGACCTAGGGCTTGTGGGGTCTTAGTTCCCAGACCAGGGATTGAATCTGGGCCAGAGGCAGTGAGAGTGCAGAGTGCTAAGCACTGGGCCACCATACCATTTTTCTCACAAGTCAGGCACACCTATCACACCTGCGTAACACCTGTTCCCCATACTTTTGGCCTGATCCTCTTTGATTGCCTTGTTTTAGGAGAATAAGCATGTATATTAATTAATGTGAATATTCTACTAATAAAGTGTTAGTTAGCCATGTCTGACTCTTTGTGATCCCATGGACTGTAGCCTGCAAGGGCCCTCTGTCCATGGAATTCTCCAAGCAAGGATATTGGAGTGGGTTGCCAGTCCCTTCTCCGGGAGATCTTTCTGACCCAGAGATCGAACCCTGGTCTTCACACTGAGGGCAGATTCTTTACCATCTGAGCTAGCAGGGAAGCCCATTATATGAGGAAATAAGATTAATTATATCTAAAATAGAGTAGAAAGAAGATAATTGATTGATTGATGGACATTTATTTTTGTTTCTGTAGTTTAAAAAAGTAAAAAATATATTAATATTTCTATCTAACTGTAAAAGAAACTTTCCATCAGTCCCATAGCTTCTTCCTGAAAGTGTCTAAAATGTTTATGATCATAGTCAAACTTGTGAAAATTAAAGAATTTTTTCCCGAAAGGGCAGTAAGTTCACAGGTTTTTTCCACACATGACTTAAGCCTTCATGTGGCTTTGAAAAGAAGGCCATTCAGAGTGAGGGGTCATGAACTGTGTTTCTGTGTGAGGTCTGGACTTTGGGGTCCCAGCTGAATCGGGCAAAGTTCTTCCTTTACCACCCAACTTTGCGTGGGCCTGTGTCCGGGTCGGCTGGTCCCACAGACCCTCAGATCCATGAAGATGCACAGCCCGTGTGCCCTGTTCTGAAAACCCTTCTGGGCAAAGGAGCTTTTCACTCTCAGCTTTCCTTCCTGGGTTCCACCCTCCAGCGTATGTGAGTCTTCCTGCCCAAGTCTGAATGGTTTTGAGAAATCTTTCAGTGTTCTTTTCCGGAAAGTTCAGTGTTTCTCTGTTGCAGGGTTGGTCCCACCCGATGACCAGGGCTGGACACGGTTTTTCTTTTCTGGTTGTGCCGGCTGCTGGGCGATCCCACTGTGGACCCGAGCATCACTGGACAGGTGGTCATGTCAGAGCCAAGTGCAGTGAAGCCTCTCGGCCTC
>NW_011477100.1:72354-80871 GCF_000754665.1 Bison bison bison | reverse complement strand
GAAAGAGGTCTCTTAATCCCAGAAATGTGGAGAAGCGTAGATTAGGTTCAGAGTTGGGTAACAACCTTAGCAAGATGTAATTCCCATGCATTAAGGTGCATAGTTCATTGGCTTTTAGTCTATTCAGAACTGCGTGTCTTTGACAGTGATTTTGACAGAATTTTTGCATTAGCCCCAAATGAAAGAGAAACCAAAAGGAAATCCACACCCCTGATCATCCCCTCCGTTCCACCTTCTGCCCTAGGCAAACGCTAGGCTGTTTTCCATCTCTCTAGAGTTGTCTGTTCTGGACATTTCAAATAAGGGCAGTGATAAAATATGTGGTCCCATGTGACTGACTTCTCTCACTTTACGTGATGTTTTGAATGTTCATGCATGGCAGTCCTTCACTCCTTTTTTAAAAAAAAAATTAATTCATTAATTTTTGGCCGTGCTGGGTCTTGGTTGTGGTACACAGGCTTCTCATTGCCATGGCTTCTCTTATTGCAAAGTGCAGGCTCTAAGATGTGCGGGCTTCCAGAATTGCAGCTCAAGGGCTCTAGAGCGCAGGCTCAGTAGCTGTGGCACACAGGCTTAGTTGCTCAGAGCCACATGGAATCTTCCCAGACCAGGGATTGAACCTGTGTCCTTTGCATTGGCAGGCGGATTCTCATCCCCCGCGCCACCAGAGACGTCTCCATCATTCTTTTTTATTTCCAAACAATGTTCCCTTGAGTGAATGGAGCTACTCATTCATCTACTCATTCATTTACTAGCTACTCATTCAGCTACTCATTCATCTACTCATCCGTTCATCCACTGATGGACATTTGGGTTGTTTTGGCCACCATGTGTCAATAATAATGACATTCATGTACAAGTTTGTAAGTCAAGTCTCTAGTGATGGAAATTCAGTCTTGGCCAAAGTCCTGGTCATCCAAGAAGATGAAGCACTTACTTCCGTGTCAGGAAGGCCTCTGAGTCCAGTGTTTCAGGGTCTGGATACCCGAGCCGTCGTACTGGGGGCAGTGGGAGGGCAGTGGGAGGCAGCTTGCCCACCTTTGTCTGAGCCGCCCTGACTGCAGCACACCGGTTTCTTCTCTTAGACTGAAAGCCCGCAGAAAGCAGGCAGCCATGAGACCAGAGGGTGTGGATGATGAAGACCCGGTCATGGGTACCGTCGCCTGGGTGAGTGATGCGGGCGTCTTCTCCAGCTGTGGGGGCCCCAGGCATGTCCATTTGGCAGACTCAGGCTAAGTCCATCAGTAGTTCCTGCTCCTGCCTGCTCCCCCAGGCAGACACCTGGGAGCTGGCTTCCCTTCGGTTCTTCCCCTTCATCTCCCAGGCCCAGTGGTGCTCTGCTGACCACTGAGCCTATTCACTTCTTTACTGGATACAGGCTGCTAGAACTATCTCCCCCCAAACCAGTACTTTCCAGCCGTTCTGGAGTCTCAAAGCTGTTGCTCCCAATGCTTAGAGAATCAAGTCATAATCGTTGGTCTGATATATGATGTCTTTCCTGGCGTCTCCCCTGACGGCCGCTCCAGCCACTGGTCCTGCCCTAGGGTCCAGCTACACTGGCCTTCTCCCTGTGTCCAGAGAGATCTATTCCCTTATGACTCGGAGTCTTTGAATATACAGTTCCTTCTACCTGAACTAGGCTTCCCTGGTAGTTCAGATGGTAAAGAATCCACCTGCAATGCAGGAGACCTGCGTTTGATCCCTGGGTTGGGAAGATATCCTGGAGAAGAGAATGGCTATCCACTCTGTATTCTGGACTGGAGAATCCCATGGACTATACACTCCATGGGGTTGCCAAGAGTCAGATATGACTGAGCAACTTTCCCTTCACTACCTGAGCTGCCCTCCCTTTCGCAGTTCAACCATCCACCTCGCTGCCTCCTTCCAGCTGCAAGCTCAGCATCTCTTATTCTGGGAACCTTTGCCTTCTCCCTTCCTTCTCTCCATCCACCAAGTCCTGTGTCCATCCCCGACACCCTGTGTTACATCACACAACATCAGTGCATTGACCTGTCTCCACCTTCTCATCGTATATGTAAAGTCCTTGAGAACGAGGGCTGTAATTTTCTCTCACACCATCCCTGTCCAGCAAGACCCCTGTTCCCTTTTTAAAAACTGGGCTTGTGTTGCCCTAAATGGAATTATCCAAAATGCTTTGTTCATCACCGAGCTAGTATCAATGGAACAAGCAGTATTCACTTTTACTTACTCATCGTTACACATGATATGATAAACACGTGTAAATCTACCATCCAACCTGAGACTTAAAACACTGATGATAACTTTCATCTACCCTTCTACTCTGACCCGCCCCCAGTAACCACTGCTCTGAATCTTTTGATGCTGGTGTTACCACATATATGTTTACCCCAAATATACACTCTTTAGTTGCTTCTGAACCTTCCAAGGGTGTCATGTGCCGGGTATGCTTCTTGGACTTGCCCAGTAGACGCAGTCTTATATAGCAAAGATTCATTCATGTTTTTGCACAAAGTTGCAGTTCCCCATTGTATAATGATGCATTTTATGATTATGTCTATTATCTAAGCTCCTATTGATGGACATTGGAGTTGTTTCCTGGTGTTGCAATTACAAACATTCCTTATTCGTGTCTCATTGTATTCACATGCAAGAGTTTTCCTTTAGCATTACTTAGGAATTTAATTACTAGGTCATAGGGTCTGTAAAGTTCCTATTTAGAAGATCATGGCAATATTTTCCAAAGCAACTGTGTTCACGCATACTCTCATCTATGCCTATCAGGTTCTGTTGATCTACAATCTCTCCAACACTTGGTTTTCTCAATTTTTTTTTTCAGTCATCTCACATTCTCATTATGGTATTGATTTGCATTTCCTTGGTTACCAATGAAGATGAAAATCTCTCTACAGCTTCAGCAGCATATGAACATCTTTTCCATAAAATGCCTGGTCTCATTGACAGCCCATTTTCCTACTGAATGTTTGACCTTTTCTTATTAAATTTGAGAGCTTTATACATTTTTATGCTTTTTAAAAGATTATATACATTGTAAATATCTTCTCCCAGTGAGTAGCTCATACTTTACCTTTTTAAAGGTGACGTTTGATAATAAGTTCTTAATTGTAATAAGAACTTTGGGGTTTAAGAAATTCTTTCCCATCTTAAGATGTAGAAAGATATTCAAGGATAGTTTCTACTAAAAGTTTTCTGTTTTTCTTTTGGCATTTAAAGACTTCATCTATGGGAAGTTGACTTTTCTGTGTGGTGTACAGTGTTGACCTATATATGTTCCTTCTTTTTTTGCAAAATAGTCCTTCACTTCCTCCCCTGTGGATCTGCCATTCATCAAAATTCCAAATGTGGGTGGTCCTCTTTCTGTGACCTCTTCTATTCCAATGATCAATTTTAGAGTCCTTGAGTCAAAACTGTGTCTACATTCAACAGTCTATAAGCTCAAAAATAAGTCCTGGTATCTGATAGAGCAAGTCCTTCTCCAGATTCTTCTTTCAAAGTTGTCTTGACTACTCTTGGGCCTCTGCTGTTCTATTTAAATGTTAAAATCAGTATGTCAAGTTCCCCAAAATACTCCTGTTGGAGTTTTGATTGGAATTGCATTGAACCTATAGGTCAATCCAGGAAGAGTGTATTTGTGGATTCAAGTCTTCTAATCCAAGAGAACAGATTATCTCTATTCATTTAAGTCTTTAAAAAAAATGTTTTCAAGAAAGATGGAGAATTTCTTCACACAGGTCTTGGTCATCTAGTTATTCTATAACAATAACTAGTATTTAAAAAATTTTTTTCTTCCTAAATACTAGTTATTGCTACTACTGTACATGCTTTTTTCTGATTGCTCATTGCTATGTGCAGAATGAAAAACAATTCTTTTTAAGTGTGAGGATTTATTTTGTAATTTAAAAATATCTCAAATTGGTCTTGAGTGTCATTTAGATTCTTGTTGCTTTGATAGCTGGAAAATTCTTATATCTTACTTGTAACCATCCGTTTTCAGAGATAAAGATACCATCTGAAAAATTTGTGATATTCTTGCTTTTAACTGTCGTGGCTTGTATGGATAGTCTTTATCAGGCTGAGGAAGTTCTTTTCTATCACTAAATAACTTTATGTTTATATCATACATCTCAGTTGAACTTTTCAGATACATCCACTGACATGATTTTCCCTATAATTTGTTACCAGTGGTGAGCGAAACGGTTCAACATTTTCTATTTTGAAACTAGCATTCCTGAGAAAAGATGAAATTGTTCACAGTGAGTGTTTTTTTTCTTTTTCTAAAACTCTGGTAGATTCAGTTTGTTAATATTTTGTTGAGCACTTTTGCATCTGTATGCAAGAGTGACATGGACCTCTGTCTTCCTTTCTCCTGTTGTTGTTTTCTTCTTTGGGTATCAAGATAATATCGAGGAATTGTAGAATCTTTCCATTTTTTCTATTAATATTATCTGAAAGAGAGTGTGTAAAATTGAGATGATCTGCTTCTTGAATGATTAATAAGTATCACTTGTACAGGCCGCCTGGGTCTGCCCTTGTTTTTATATGTGGTTTTTCTAACTCAGTCATTTTGTGTGTCCGTTAACACACAAACAGTGTGTTAGAGATAACAGTTTGTTCATTTCATCTAAGTTTTATAATTTGTTGACAAAAGGTTATGAGTAGTATTCTCTTAATTGCATATTGTTTAATTAGGATTAATTCCCCATTGGGGGCTTCCCTGGTGAAAAGAATCCTCCTGCAATGCAGGAGACCCGGGTTTGATCCCTGGGTCGGGAAGATTCACTGGATAAGGAAATGGCAACCCACTCCAGTATTCCTGCCTGGAAAATCCCATGGACAGAGGAGCCTGGTATGGCTACACTTCATAGTACTCTGGCAAAAGAGTTTGTCAGACAGGACTTAGCAACTAAGCAACAACAACTTAGCTTATTAATATATAGCACCCTTCTTTCATTATAAAAGTTTTTATGGATACATTTCTCTCAGAACACCACTTTAATTTCACCTCACACATTTTGAAATGTGTTATTTTAATACCATTCAGTTCTAAACATTGCAAAAACCTATTGTGACTTTTTTAGGAATCTTAAATTATTGGGGATTTTTAAAAATTGAAATGTAGGGGACTTCCCTGGTGGACCAATGGCTAAGACTCTGAGCTCCCAATGAAGGGGGCCCAGGCTCGATCTTTGGTCAGGGAACTAGATCCCACATGCTGCAGCTAAGACCCAGTGCAGCCAAATAAATAAATTTAAAAAATTTTAATAAAAAAAATCCAAATGTATGGGGATTTTAAAACATCTTTCCATCCTTAAATTCTAACTAAATTGGGTTTTGTCAGAGTACATTGTTTTGATGATATTTACTTTTTAACTTTGTTGAGACTTTATCTGTGACTTGGTTATGTGAAGAATTTCTGTAAATAGTTCCTGTATGCTTAAGAAGTATATATATATACACTCTATTTCATAAATTCCAACTAAGGTCAATAGGCCAGTGTGTGTTCATTGTATTGTTCAAATCCAAATCTTTACTAATAGGTCTTCCTAAACTATCATTATCTGAACTCTTATGACAGTTTACTTGTCAATTTTCCCCTGGAGTTTTATCAAATATATTTCTTACAGGTGATGTACTTTTAAATTAAAAGGGTATAGTTTAGAAGTATCGTATCTTCTCACATTTAACCACATCTTGTGATTGTCTCTGTCTAGTGATACTTTTTGTTTCAAATCTATTTGGTTAGATCTTAAGATAGACACACCGCTTTGTCATTGGTTGGTTAGATATCTGGTATTTTTCCATCCTTTCCTCTTCCCACCCACTTCTAACTTTTTTTTTTAATGCTTTAGCAATGATTCTTTTGAATAGTATATGACTAAGTTTGTTTTTTCTTAATGTTATTTATTATTTTTGGCTGTGCTGGGCCTTCGCTCTGCACAAGCTTTTCTCTAGCTGTGGCCAGCAAGGGTATTCTTTGGATGTGGTGCCATCTCATCGCGATGGCTTCTCTTGTTGTGAATCTCAGCCTCTAGAGCACAGGCTCAGTAATTCTGGTGCAAGGGTTTATTTGCCATGAGGCACGTGGGATCTTCCTGGACTCAGGGATCGAACCTGTGTCTCCTACATTGGCAGGCAGATTCTTTACCACTGAGCCACCAGGGAAGCCCTATAACCAGGTATTTGAAAATCCAACTTGACATCCTGTGTCAAGTTCACGCTATTTGTATTTATTGTGGTTCTTGATATACGTGGATTTCTTTGTGCTATTTCACCTTCTCCTTTTGCTTGGTTCCATTTTTTTTAAACATTTCATTTTCTCCTCTCTTATTAAAAAAAAAAAGTAACATCTCTGTCTTACACCTAACAAAAAGAACTCGAGTGCTGTTATATCTTTTGGTGTCCCCTCCATCCACCTTCTACAGCCATGCTGGCTCTTTCTCTAGATCTCCAGTTTTCATTCTGCGTAATTATGAACACACTCAACATTTTTCTATTCTCTGATCATTAAACAAAATAGACAGCTACACATTTTACTGAGGCAATCTGATCACCTTTGTATCTTACATTCATTGTGTGTGGTTTCTTAGTTTTCTTATTTTTATTTGCATTCTTTGTATTTGAGTTCTTTCTCCTAACATGTTTTTAACTTGGTATTTCCTGTATTGAGACTTGTATCTGAAATATTTTTATGCCCCCACAATTGAATTTCATTTGGTAGGCTCTCAATTCCAGGATCAAGGTGATTTCCTTTGGATACTCTGAACACTTGATTCACTCTTTCTTGTACCGGGTATCCCTGTTAGAGGTCTCAAGTCTCACACATTGGCAGGTAATCCACTCATTCTCCCTGGAAACATTTGCATGTTTCTCCTTAGTTTTGACAGTCTTGAGATGAACTGTACTTTATTTGGCTGTGGACTTTTCCTTGTCTTTTTTCTTGTGTTTGCGAGGTACTTTGTGCTGATGTAGTTTACTTTTTCTGTAATTCTGACAATTTTATCTCCACTATTTTTGTCCAATTATCTCTTCCTCTTTTGGTTTCATTTTTATCTCGTTTGGGGACTACTGGGACTTCCCTGGTGGCTCAGTGGTTAAGACTCCATGCTCCCAGTGTGGAGGCACAGGTTTGCTCTCTGGCCGGGAAACTAAGATCCCACATGCCAGTGGTGTGGCCCCCCCCCCGAGAAAGCATGTCATTTGGGGACCATTATCATCTGAATGTTGAGATTTTCTAGTTCTTTCATCATTCATAACTTTCATTTTCACATGTTCTGTTCTTCATCCTCCCCTGCTTCCTTCTATGGGAGACTCAAAGGTTCTTCTAGCTCCCGGATGTACTTCAATTGTATTTATTCTATTCGTCATCCCACCATTGGATTCTTCCTATTTTTATATCTCAGACATCATATTTCCATGTTTTACAGAACTGCACACACATTTCCTTTTTATGTAACTTACACGATTACATAACTTCTTGTTTTACATCTTATGTACATAATTACTGATATGTATAATTTTCTTTTCCAGTCTTACTGAGATATATTGGACATATAGCATTGTATAAGTTTAAGGTGTACAGAATAATGAATTGATATACATACATCATGAAATGACTAGCCTAATAAGATTAGTGAACATCCATCATCTCCTATAGACAAAAAATTAAAGAAATAGAAAAAAATATTTTCCTTGCAATGAGAACAGTTAGGATTTACTCTGAATAACTTTCATATATAACATACAGCAGAGCTAATTCTAATGATTACGTTCTACATTACCTCTCTAATACTTATTTATCTTATAACTGGAAGTTTGTACCTTTTGACCACCTTGATTCAGTTTCCCCATCCCCATCTTCTGCCTCTGGCAACCACAAATCTGATCTCTTTTTCTGGGGGTTTGCTTGTTTCTTGTTTTTGAAGTATAAGTGATTCGATATTTCTGTTTCAAAATGATCACCATGCTGTCTAGTTACAATATGTCACCACTCGGAGATATTACATCGTTACTGAGTGATGTACATAATTTCTTTTCCTGTTTGTTTTTTTTTTTGGAGGATAATTGCTTTACAGTGCTGTGTTGGTTTCTGCCATTTAACAACATAAATCAGCCACAAGTATACATGTGTCCCCTCCCTCCTGAACCTCCCTCCCACCCCTCTAGGTTGTCTCAGAGCACCAGGTTGAGCTCCCTGTGTTATACAACAACTTCCCACTTGCTATCTCATTTACATATGATAATACAGAGAGAGAACAGACTCATGTTGGACACTGCTGGTGAAGGAGAGGATGGGAGGGATTGAGAGAGTAGCGTAATTTCTTATTCTCACGTTCACGATGTAACGTCAGCACTTACTCCTCTTAGTGCGTTTATCATGCTTGGTTTAAAACTCTTGATCAAAGTGTTCTAATACTTGTTTTTTGAAGGTACATGATGTTCCCAGCCTCCTTTGGTTGGTTTTTCTTCCAGGATATTTACACTTTGCAGGTGTTCAGTCCTCTGACCTGGCGGGGGGGG
>NW_011477100.1:66253-72254 GCF_000754665.1 Bison bison bison | reverse complement strand
GGCGGGGGGGGGGGGGCATATTCCCCAGGGATGTTAGCTATTTGGTCTGGACTGTTGATTGGGTGAAGGTGAAGGGCAGATGCTGGCCTGTGTTGGCTCAAAGGAGTGATAGGGACCAGTCGCAGGGTGGAGTGCCCCAGGCACCACAACCACTGTCTACCAGTCCCACTTCCTGTCCCACTCTCTCCGCTGAAAAAGCAGTGTAAGTCACCCCTTTGCCTTCCAACCTCAAGGAGAAGGAGCTTTGGATTTTGATCCACCAGACTCTGGAGTTTGGGAAAGAAGAAAGGGAGGACAAGAATCCCAAAGGCCAGTGAGGCTCCATGGCCTCTCTCCTTCTCTTCACCCCCGGGAGCCTTCGGTGCTCCCTGGGGTGGTGCCTTCGGTGCATTTACCTCTGGACACATGCACATAACCATCTTGTCCACGCTCTATGAATTCTGCAGGCAATGATTGCCCCAAGGCAAGGGTGGAGGAGAGAAGGGAGCAGAATTCAAGCACATCTGTGGGAACCTGTTCTTCCTCTTGTTGACAAGCCAGCTTCCCTAGCCCTGGGCTGTAGCGTGTCCCCAGCCCCATGTGTTCAAATTAGCTTTTACTTCCCCCCAGTAACCTCAAGGTGATTAATCAATCAACAATTGATTATAAAATTTTGTTATCCCGTAGTTCCATCTACAGTTTTTGATTGTTGGATCTTGGTGAGCAGAGCCAGTGGTATGTGTGAATTCACTATCTTAACAGGAACCCTGATAGAGCTTTGTTTTCCCCATTATGTTGTTGTTGTTGTACAGCCACTAAGTCGTGTCAGACTCTTTGCGACCCCATGGACCGCACGACGCCATGGACTGTCCTCCACTGTCTCCTGGACTTTGCTCAAATTCATGTCCATTGAGTCAGTGGTGTTATCTAACCATCTCATCCTCTCCCCCTCCTTCTCCTTTTGCCTTCAATCTTTCGCAGCATCAGGGTTTTTTTCCCTGATAAGTCAACTCTCTCAGCCTTTCTGTAACTTTGATACTGTAGGCAGAATAGTAAAGCAATGAGCTGCATAGTCCCTGGAGTTCATCCTCCTGTGTCCAAGTCCTGGACTCAACCACTTCCAAGCTGTGTGACCTTGGACAAGTTAGTTAACATCTCTGCTTCTTTATTTTCTCTTCTGGAAATGAGGCCATTGCTATGCTGGTACATGTTTCATTGGGTTGCTACAAGAAGTGCTTAGAAATGTGCCTAGGTCATGGGAAATTGCTTACAACTCTTACCTAATGTTACTATTCCCCTCTCTAATAAGGAACTGGGCATGCGGGCAGGTATTTTGCGCTGTTTCACTTCCTCATATGTCCTCTTTTGAAAGAACAGCACTTAATGGCACCTAGCTCATAACCAGCACTCAGCAAAGAGGTGTTGGATGAAGGAATGAACTTAGTGCTTTCTCCTGTTTATTCATCTGAGCTGCATCTTGTCTTCTGCGTGCTCAGTCACCTAATCATGTCTGATTCTTTGCAACCCCATGGACTGCAGCCCACCAGGCTCTTCTGCCCATGGGGTTTCCCAGGCAAGAATACTGGAGTGGGTTGCCACTTCCTACTGCAGGGTATCTTCCTAACCAGGGATGGAATCTGTGTCTCTTGCACTGGCAGGCGGATTCTTTACTACTAGCATGACCTGGGAAGCCCGTGTTGTCTTATGAGGATCAATTCAATCCTCTTTTAATATATGGTAAGGCTATTAAGATACATGTTCTTATTTCTCCCTCTTTGGCTACAGAAGTGTCAAAATACCTAGCTGTTTTGTCATTCCATCTTGCTCATGCCTAATATGGACAGCTCTGTCTAGATATGCTTTTTTTTTTTTTTTTCCTGAGGCTGTGAAATCGTTTTTTCCTAACCTGGAATTCTTTTTCTTTTTTTATGAGCTACTATTTGGAGAAGGCAATGGCAACCCACTCCAGTACTTTCACCTGGAAAAATCCCATGGATAAAGGAGCCTGGTAGGCTGTAGTCCATGGGGTCGCTAAGAGTCAGACATGATTGAGTGACTTCACTTTCACTTTTCCTTTCATGCATTGGAGAGGGAAATGGCAACCCACTCCAGTGTTCTTGCCTGGAGAATCCCAGGGACAGGGGAGCCTGGTGGGCTGCCGTCTATGGGTCGCACAGAGTCAGACACGACTGAAGCGACTTAGCAGTAGCAGCAGCATTTGAAGGCTAATGTTGCTTTCGACACACTCGTCTATAGCATGATGGTGTAGGTGTGCGTGGACAGACTTGGAGAAAAGAGAATGGCATACCAGTGTCTGGGTACCCTCTTTTCTGGGAGACTTGGGTCCTGCTTTATTTTCATTTTTGTTTTATGGGATCCAGGTCCAAGATCCAGAATTGCCATGTCTTCTGGCTTCTGCACAAGCTAGTTCATAAATCACACCAGAGTTAGACATTAGCTGTGTTTACTTGTCTCTAATCCAGTCCTCCTAGCCGACTGCAAGCTGCCTGAGGTCAGGGTCAATGTCTGTTTTCTCACACTGCTCATTTGGCCTCTCACCCAGGACTTGGTGCAGGGTACACTGTCAAGAAAACAGCAGGCCTGGGTTTGAATCCTCGCTCTGCCATCCACTCTATGAGTGACCTTGAGCAAGTTACTTCACCTCTCCCCCACCTCAATTTTCTTACCTGTAAAATGGGAATAATAAGAATATCACTCCTACTGGGTTTCTGTGAAGGTTAAATAGGATTCATAAGCCTGCAATACGGCCCAGTCAGTCTTGGCAAAATTGTAAATGAATGAGTGAATATTTGAGTTCACAGGAAGCATGTGAGGAACAAGATGAGTGAATAAACGTCCCATCTACTGAACTTTCCTTTGGGGCTCATGCCTGCTTACTCCTTCTCTGACTCCTTTTTCTCCCTTTTTCTCAGGGTTCCAGGAAAAAGCCTTGCTCAGACAGCCCCCCTGACCAGATGGTGCTGTCCCCTGCAGAGGACGCCCCACCCCCAGGGGAACAGGAAGACCTCCATTATGCCTCCCTCAACTTTCATGAGATGACATCTCGGGAGCCTCAGGACCAGGAGGCCACCAGCACCGAGTACTCTGAGATCAAAACAAGCTAATGAGGACTCATCCAGACCTCAGTCCCAGCCTCTATGGGGACAAGGAGAGGTCAGGGACTAGTTGATGAAGCCTTGGTGGCAATATTTAACTACTGTATGAGTGTCCCCAGGTAGAACAGAAAGAAGACAGGGGATGGGATTAGAGAAACAGGCTCACAGACAGGTTCCAGCACTTCCTAAGGTATCGTCATCAAGCAATTCAGTCCACCTGTCTGTGTCTCGGTTTTCTGTTCTGTAAATCAGAGATCATGTGTCTTACCTCCAAGTTGGTGAACGTTAAAGAAAGAACATATAAAAAGAAAAAAATAAAGGGGAAAATCCTCAAAAGAAAAAAAGGAAGAACATATTAAAACCAACGAACAGAGGTCCCATCACATGGCGTGTGCCTAGTGTCTGCTGGTTCCTCTTCCTGAACAGAAAGGTCCTCCCGTCAAGTTCTTCTGAGGGTGACTAGTGTTGACTGGAAATGAGTAGACAGACAGCTATTTCCCAGCAAAGATGGGTTTAATTTGGCATTAGCCTAGAATTGCCGCTTGGGGTCTGCAACCATGGAGAGCCATGTGCAAGTTCCAATTCAAGGAGGGAAGGAGACCACTTTTATAGAGGAGCAAAGGAAGTTGAGGGCTAGAGGAAAGAGTGAGTCCATGGCTTTTCATTGGCTGAGTCCTTGCCAGGAAAGGAGTCTTCCTTCTTCCTGTTGGGCTCTGGTATCATCACTGCCAGTGAGAGTGCCCCCTTCTGGACTCTAACTGAGGCTTCAGTTTATTCGTTTTTTACACCAGAACAGAGGACAGAGTGGCAACTTATTGATGTCATTCTCCATCCCGAAACTCTTTGGAGTCTCCCCAGGGAAAGACTATCCCCTCAGCCTGGCATTCGGTTCATAATACAGCATCTTATAATCTCTCTGGGGTTATCTCCTTGTCTCACGTTTATCTGTCCATTCTTCCAGCATATTTCTTCACCTGCTGACCTCCAGTCCCTTCCTTATTTCATTTATAGACCCTAAAGGGATCTTTCCAACAGCCAGAGAGCTGACCCCGACTCTCCTGAACAAACGTATTCCCTCTTAGCACCACACTAAAACTGTCCATAGAGAGTTGGACTATAAGGAAAGTTGAGCACCAAAGAATTGATGCTTTTGAACCGTGATGTTGGAGAAGACTCTTGAGAGTCACTTGGACTGCAAGGAGATCCAACCAGTGCATCCTAAAGGAGATCAGTCCTGGGTGTTCATTGGAAGGACTGATGTTGAAGCTGAAACTCCAATACTTTGGCCACCTGATGTGAATAACTGATTCATTGGAAAAGACCATGACCCTGGAAAAGATTGAAGGCAGGAAGAGAAGGGGATAGCAGAGGATGAGATAGTTGGACAGCATCAGCAACTCGATGGACATGAGTTTGAGCAAGCTCCGGGAGTTGGTGACAGGGAAGCCTGGTGTGCTGCAGTCCATGGGGTCGCAAAGAGTTGGACACTACTGAGCAACTGAACTGACTGACTGACTGACGACCTCACTGCTATGTACTCACCCACCCTCTCCTCTTGGTCCATTCTTCCTTATGCCTGCCAGGCTGGTTCACAAAGATGTCTTTGCAATTTGAGATCTCTTTCCTGGAGGTCATGCTACCTGGCTTTCATCTGTTTCCACCATCTCATCCTTCAAACCTGAGCTTGTCGACAGATTTGGATTGAGAGTATGAGCTCTTTCTTTCACTGAAGAAAGAGCTCATACTCCCCCTCCTCTAAAATTGAATTAATTTTTACAGGAAAAAGCACTAATGCAAAAATAGACAGTATTTCACCAGCACCTGTGTAGTGTGAGTGCCTAACAATAAGCTTAAGCTTTTTTGAATGTAAATGCCTGACATTAAACTTTTGATTGCCCAGGCATCCATTTCAGAGGCATCAAGGTCAAATAATTCATCTCAAATAAACATTGACAGCTATGACTTTAAAGAGCCAGGTGACCGCACCCATGAAGTTCCCTTTTAAAGATTTTTTTTTTTTTTTTGGATGGGGACAATTTAAAAAATCTTAATTGAATTTGTTACAACATAGCCTCTGTTTTATATTTTGGTTTTTTGCCACAAAGCACGTGGGATCTTAGCTTCCTAACCAGAGATTGAACCCCCCACACACACACACCCCAACCTGCACTGGAAGGAGAAGCCTTAACCACTGGACCTCCAGAGAAGTCCCTGAAGTTCCCGTTTAGAAAGCTCTGTGTGAAGTAGATAACTGACTCTTGTGTGACCCTGTTTTCCCCTTCTTACGCCCTAATTCCACTTCCTATGTTTTAAATTCGCCATAAAAGTGAACCCACGATACCCTAGGGACCCCACCGTGTACCCCAATAAAGGCAGAGCTGAGGATCCATGCTCTCTCCCACCTCCTTCACCTGAGCCTCGGGTGTGCTGTGTATCCTCCAGGACTTGTGAGCAGTAGGCCTTGCTTTTTTCAAAGTTTCCTGATAGTTTTTGCTGAAGTGTATCTTGCAGTCATAATAAGAACAGGGGCCAGCCCATCTACAACATTGGCTCTGGTCGAGGAATCTCTTTAGGGGCTGGCCCCAAGGGCTTCACTGGTGGCTCAGCTGGTAAAGAATCTGCCTGCAATGCAGGAGACCTGGGTTCCATCAAGGCTGTATATTGTCACCCTGCTTATTTAACTTATATGCAGAATACATCATGAGAAACGCTGGGCTGGAAGAAGCATAAGCTGGAATCAAGATTGCCAGGAGAAATCTCAATAACCTCAGATATGCAGATGACACCACCCTTATGGCAGAAAGTGAAGAACTAAAGAGCCTCTTGATGAAAGTGAAAGAGGAGAGTGAAAAAGTTGGCTTAAAGCTCAACATTCAAGAAAACGGAGATCATGGCATCCAGTCCCA
>NW_011477100.1:65652-66153 GCF_000754665.1 Bison bison bison | reverse complement strand
CCGACTCTTTGTGACTCCATGAATCACAGCATGCCAGGCCTCCCTGTCCATCACCAACTCCCGGAGTTCATTCAGACTCACGTCCATCGAGTCAGTGATGCCATCCAGCCATCTCATTCTCTGTTGTCCCCTTCTCCTCCTGCCCCCAATCCCTCCCAGCATCAGAGTCTTTTCCAATGAGTTAACTCTTGGAGTTTCAGCTTTAGTATCATTCCTTCCAAAGAAATCCCAGGGCTGATCTCCTTCAGAATGGACTGGTTGGATCTCCTTGCAGTCCAAGGGACTCTTGAGTCTTCTCCAACACCACAGTTCAAAAGCATCAATTCTTCGGCACTCAGCTTTCTTCACAGTCTAACTCTCAGACCCATACATGACCACTGGAAAAACCATAGCCTTTACTAGATGGACCTTTTTTGGCAAAGTAACATCTCTGCTTTTCAATATGCTATCCAGGTTGGTCATAACTTTTCTTCCAAGGAGTAAGCGTCTTTTCGTTTCATG
>NW_011477100.1:60369-64756 GCF_000754665.1 Bison bison bison | reverse complement strand
ACTTCATATTCCAGGATGTCTGGCTCTAGGTGAGTGATCACACCATCGTGATTATCTTGATCATGAAGATCTTTTTTGTATAGTTCTTCTGTGTATTCCTGCCATCTCTTCTTAATATCTTCTGCTTCTGTTAAGTCCATATCATTTCTGTCCTTTATTGAGTCCATCTTTGCATGAAATATTCCTTTGTTGTCTCTAACGTTCTTGAAGAGATCTCTAGTCTTTCCCATTCTGTTGTTTTCCAGTCCCATTACGTCATGGCAAATAAATGGGGAAACTGTAGAGACAGTGGCTGACTTTATTTTTCCGAGCTCCAAAATCACTGCAGATGGTGATTGCAGCCATGAAATTAAAAGATGCTTACTCCTTGGAAGGAAAGTTATGACCAACCTAGACAGCATATTAAAAAGCAGAGACATTACTTTGCCAACAAAGGTCCATCTAGTCAAGGCTATGGTTTTTCAAGTGGTCATGTATGGATGTGAGAGTTGGACTATGAAGAAAGCTGAGGGCAGAAAAATTGGTGCTTTTGAACTATGGTGTTGGAGAAGACTCTTGAGAGTCCCTTGGACTGCATGGAGATCCAACCAGTCCATTCTAAAGGAGATCAGTCCTGGGTGATCATTGGAAGGACTGATGTTGAAGTTGACACTCCAGTACTTTGGCCACCTGATACAAAAGCTGACTCATTTGAAAAGACCCCAGTGCTGGGAAAGATTGAGGGCAGGAGGAGAAGGGGACAGTAGAGGATGAGATGGTTGGATGGCATCACTGACTCAATGGACATGAGTTTGGGTGGGCTCCGGGAGTTGGTGATGGACAGGGAGGCCTGGGGTGCTGCAGCTCATGGGGTCACAAAGAGTTAGACATGACTGAGTGACTGAGCTGAACTGGGTTCGATCCCCGGGTTTGGAAGATCTCCTGGAGAAGGGAAAGGCTACCCCTCCAGTATTCTGGCCTGGAGAATTCCATGGACTGTATAGTCCATGGGGTTGCAAAGAGTTGGACATGACTGAGCAACTTGCACTTTCACCAAGTAGTGTGGGCCTTGGCGAGTACACCCCCACAACACAAAACAATCACCTAAACAAGGATTAATTATTTCCTAAACTTTATCTAGTGGCTGTGAGGAAAGAAGTTGATAGTTCTAGTGTGGTCTAAGAGGACATGGATTCCTAGAATCCATTACTGGGACCCCAGCTACGCTCCAGGACCATGGACAGCGACAACCCTTCAGCTAGGCGCTCCGGGGGTCTGGCAAGGTGATTGGAGTCCCCCCTAGTGCCTTGACTAGTCTCAAATGCAGAGGAAAGAGGGCTGCGAAACGGGACTGGTGACCTTCTGTCCCTCAGAACAGAGGTGCTGGGCAGGAGACAGCCAAGCTTCTCAGTCTCCCCTGAAAACCTCCTCTTCCAGGGGGGTAGGGGACTTAGCTTCAGAGACACAATGCATTTCTCACAGGCTACTGAGTTCCTTTTCCCTCAGGACTGACTACCCTCACCCTTTGCAGAAAATCTTCTGTGTCAGGTTTCTCCCCTTCCTCCCCTCACTTTTCAGTAGGTTGATATTCTGCACTTGTTTTTAACCCCTTTGTCATACTGCCACGGGACTCTGGATGATAGAGAACATGATTATGATCATTTTCTGTGCCTGGTGCTCTGCCAAGTCCTGATTCAGCCTGAATAAAGGAATGAAGTCTCAGAAATCTGGTTTAACTGATAGGTCACAAAAGTAAATTCTAAGTTTTCCTTCATTCTACATGAACGGTAAATATTCAGAGTGGGGAAAAGATCTTGGGGCCTCAATGGACCAGTGCACAGAGAATTATGAAGAGTAGAGAAAGCCAGGCAAGATCAGGAAAAGGTAGTAGTGGGGTAAGAAGAGGAAGATTCGATAGACGCTATAAAGAGGGAAGGTTTTCTGGGACTGGAGGAAGTGATAAGAGGTTAGAACTCATTCTCAAGGTGTGATTGCAGGACTCATGGGAAACCTGAGAATTGACTGAGAGCCGTCTACAAATCAAGTGGCTTTCTGAACTCAAATTGACCCCAGAAACCTGCAAACATCACATCTAATTCTGGGCTGGAGCCAGCACCTCACTTCTCAGTTTCAGCCCCTCATTATTGTCATGCTTTGCGAGCTCTGGTTCTCTCTGTCCCTCCTTGGTGCTGACCCTAATACCTGACATTTGCATCCTGGCGACCCCGGAGTCAAGGCACAAGGAGATCCTGAACCCCATGCTAGGGTCTGGTGAGGGGGTAGGACACCCAACAACTGGCAAGGCAGTGTCTCTTGTCACAACCATTCCTCACGATGGGCTGATCCCAATGCTCTTCCCTTCTGCCCAGGATTTTGGCCCCTCCAGTCCTGCCTGCCTCATTGGCCCCACACTCCATTTCTGTCTCCAGCCCTGTGTTGCTACTGAAAGTTCAGCTCAGCTTAGCTTATGCTTTCTGCTTGCTTTCTCTGCCTTCTGGCCCCTCCCACTGAACGAGCTGCTCTTTTTTGTGGCCTCTTCGCTGTCTTGGTAGCTGTTTCATGTGTTCAAATAGCGTGTGTGTGTGTGTGTGTTCCTAGTTGGTCTTAATGGAAGTGTTACTCTGACATGAGATATTCCATTAAGGATGGAAACCTTGTTTGCTTTATTTGGCACTGTTTTAAAGATTTATTTGGCTGCACCAAGTCTTAGGGCACACGGGATCTTTCCTTGTGGTATGTGGGATCTAGTTCTCTGACCAGAGATCGAACCTAGGCCCTCTGCATTGGGAGTGCTGAGTATTATCCACTGAAACACAACGGAAGTCCCTTGTTTGCTTTATTTTAGTCTTTGCTCAAAAGTCACCTTCTCAAAGAGGCCTTGGCCTCTCAAAACTAAAACAGGACTCTTCAATCCCTTTCCCCTTATGTTGTTTTGTTTCCTATTCATAGCACCCATCATTATGACTTCATATTACATATTTGCCTATTACCTCTCTCCCACAAGATTGTAAACTCCGCAACCAAATGGTTTTAATTTTTTTTTTTAATTTTCTCTCCCACCGATGTCTAGAAATGCCCTTGCAGACACCAAGGGCTCCATAAATGTGGAAAGAATGATGTTGTGTTATCCAGTGGAAACACAGATCTGGTTTCTGTCCCCAAAGTTCAGTTCAATTAGGGAGAACAAAACCCCAAAAGGCTGAATGGCCACACGGTAAGAACAAGACCCAGCGGCTGGGGTTTGGGAGAGTCCCAATGTCCTGGGCTGGGCAGGGTGGGAGAAGAGATTCAGGGACACTTCCAGGAGGCTCCTGGAGGATGTGAGCAGGAAGATGGGAAAGGAGGGCATTTCTAACAAAGGAGCAACCCAGCAAAGCTTGGAGGTGGGACTGAGGACCCCAAGCCTCCTCAGGAGTCAGGCAGGCAGTTTCCGAGCCTCACACCCGTCTGGATCCGCAGGGCAGCAACCCCGAAATCGAGCGCCCCCTGGTGGCCAGCCAAGTGAACAGCCAAGTCGAACACATTTACTGAGGGCTTTATCAAACATTCACAACAGTGCTTCGGTGGGAGGCCTTGATTCCATTTTTAGCGGAGCAAATGGAAGATCCGAGAGGTTAAGTCACTGACCCAAGCTCACCCAGCTCTGCCTCTAGAATCTGGAGTCTGGAGAGCCGCCCCAGTTGCTCTTCATCCATCAGAGATTCAGGTGGTACTGGGGATAAGGACTAATTCCACCGTCTTGAAGAGCCCCAGGTGGACCTGGGTGTGAGCCCCCAGGTGGGGCTCCAGAGAGGTGACCCCAGGCCAGTTATGGGCCTCGGGCTACAGCCAATGAGATCGTGGTGCGGGTGAAATGAGATGGCCCAGCGCCTGCAGTACACTCAGCGCTCACACAGAAGCACCATGAGTGCTGTAACTGACATGTCCATCCAGCTGCGTGTTTGTGCTTATCCTACTACAGGCAAACACGATCATCAGGCGGGCAGTAGGCGATCGAGAAGGGTTAGGGCTATCTGAGCACGTCCAGAACCCCACAGAGGTACAGGCAAGCAGCCCCCTAATTTCCACTCACTCAGGAATGGAAGGTCGTTTAGTGCTCCCCTCTCTGAGACCTAGGAGTCCCCAGCCCCCAGCCCCAGGAGCCTAGAGCGCCAGCGTCTGCAAGATCGCAGGTTAACAGGTTCCGTCTCTCTCCCAGCTTCACACGAAGCCCGGGCTCAGGTAACTCGGGTTCATTCCGTGTCATTCATAGGCGGCCCCGTGCCCCCACGGCGCTGGATCCCCACGGGGAACTGGAGTCTCTAGAAGTCGGGGACCGGCTCGGAAGTCGGCGGTCGGGACGGCTGCGGCTCCCGTGGCGGCCCCTCCTCGTCCAGCCCCCGGCGGCCCTTGCCGATGGCCAGGCGGG
>NW_011477100.1:57947-60016 GCF_000754665.1 Bison bison bison | reverse complement strand
CCCCTCGCCCGGGGAGCCCAGGCCCCCGCCCCGCGCCAGCCGGCCCGCGTCGCCCCGCAGGAAGTTCATGAGCACCGTCTCCGCCATGTCGTCCGCGTTGTGTCCTGAGGGAGGGGAGACGGGAGCAGTGAGGAGGGGGCCGGGGCCGGCGGGGCCTCGGGAGGAGACCCCGGGGCACCGCGGGGTGGCCTGCGGGAGGCTGCTGGGGACCCGGCGAGAAACGAGAGGGCGACACACCCAGGCTCCCGTGGAGCAACCCGGGGTGCCTCACTTACCCCCCACTTATCGCAGACCAGGCCCCGTGCTAGGCGCCCTTTCATGTATCGAGTAAAAGTGCTTTACGCAACAAATCTCACTTCAATCTCAGTGAAAAGTGTACTTCAGACTGCATAGACGTCCACATGGCCTTTGATGGAGACTCTCAAGTGGGCTGTTGACACAAGTGCCTCTGGGAAAGCAGATCATGGCGTTTAGAAGACCAGGAGGCAGTAAGTGCGCATCTACACAACAGTCACCGTAAAACTGAAGCTCAATTTATTCTGCAACTTGTCATCTTATTTTTGTATGTGTGTGTGAAAGTCGTGTCCGACTCTTTGCGACCCCATGGAGCCCGCCAGGCGCTTCTGTCTATGGAATGCTCATACTTGAGTCTACAGTAAAAATGGGTCTTAGGGCTTCTCAACCCGACCATACTTTCCCTCCTGAGGGCCTTTGCTGTTTCCTCTGCTCAGAATCTCTCCCAATCCCCTTTTGGTCCTTCATCTAAGGACCCACTCAGCCTTCAGGTCTCTGATTACTCAGGAAACTCTTCCTTTCTCCCTTCACTAGGTCTTCCTGCATCACTTGCCTTAGCTGCACTTACAGGTTGTAATTATGTATGTGAGAAATGGACAGGATCAGACACTGGCTTGTGCATCATCGTAGCAGCAAATGTTTATAGGTTTACTGTTTCTCAGTCTCTCGTCTGAGTGTTTCATACATAATTCATCTAAGTCCCAGGAAGTCTAGGATCTGGATAATATTAATAGCCTTGTTGTATAGGAGAGGAAACTGAGGTTAGGTAGTTTGTTCTCCGGTACATAGCCCGCATGTGGTACAAAATAAATGGTCAATAATTATTTGTTGAAGTAATGACTGGGACAGAGAAAAAGTTAGCAGAGAGAGAATGAAAGACAAAAGGAGTTAAAAGACACAGTTGCGTTTCAGACTATAGATGGCTTTTGATGGGCGATATCCCGCCATGCCCCTCCTTTTATGAAAAGGGACACAGAGAATGTCATTTAAAAAAAACTGCAGAAAACCACAGCCCTAGCCCCAGAGAGTACTCTTCCACCCCTCTATTTGCCAGCATGTGTGTGCCAGCATGTGTGTGCCAGCATGTGAGCCCCCGTGGCTCAGCGGTGAAGCACCCGCCTGCAATGCAGAAGCCACAGGAGACGCAGGTTCTGTCCCTGGGTTGGGAAGATCCCCTGGAGGAGGGCATAGCAACCCACTCCAGTATTGTTGCCTGGAGAATCCCATGCACCAAGGAGCCTGGCTGTCGTCGGCTACAGTCCATAGGGTTGCAAAGAGAGACGACTGAAGTGACTTGGCATCCATGAATGTTACCAGATAATGGCAGTGACTCAAAAGCTTGTAAAGATGTGCACACGATATGCCCATGAACCTTCAGTGAGCGTGCATATCCCCTTCTTGCTATTTAGATTCTCCAATTAAGACACACGAAGCCTCCATTTTACCACTTGGGCACGCACTCCAGCGCCCTTACGGTGCCCTATCCTGCGCATGCGCCCCTCCCACCACGCCCGCTCTGGGCCGCGCCTGCGCTCACCGGTCACGACGTGCGTGGCTCCCACGAGGCGCGCCCCTTCCTCCAGCGCGCGGCGCCGCAGCACCCCGCAGAAGGTGCAACAGGCGCGGCTGCGGCCGGAGCCAGCCGTGCTGCGGGCCACGGCGTCCATAGTCCAGCCCCCGAAGAGGTCCGCGTAGGCCACGACGGTGAGCGGGAGCTCCCAGCGCGCCGCCTGCCGCCTCACAGCCGCCAGCGCCGCGTCCCGGTAGCCGCCGAT
>NW_011477100.1:45660-57172 GCF_000754665.1 Bison bison bison | reverse complement strand
GTTGGCAGGGTAAGGAGCTTGGACTTTTATTCTGAGAGAAATAGGAACGGTTGGACGGTTTTAAGCTCTATAGTGACAGAATCTAATTTTTAACAGGATTCCTTGGCCTGCGTGTGAATGGAGGGTGGAGCGTGGAAAGGACTGACATGGGCAGACCAGTGAGGAGGTTCCTGCAGTGATCCAGGTAAGCAACAGCGGTAGCTCGGAGCAGAGTGGAGACAGTGGAAGTGGTGAGAAGTGGTCAGATTCTGGATCTGTTGCGGAGACAGAGCAGATGGGACTTTTACAAGCCTTGGGCGGGCGGGGGCAGTGGATGAAAGAAACAGGACCCAGGACCTCAGGTTTTGTTTTGACTTGAGCACTTGGAAGGTAGTGGGACCATTTAGTAGAGAGGAGGTGGGGGTTAGGGAAGAATGAGGAAATACTGTGAGAGGGGGGGTTTGGGCATGGTAGATTTGAGGTTCTTTGCTCTGGAAGTCTTTTCAGAACCCTGAGCTGGGTGTGTTGCCGCCTCTAGATTTCCACGGCCACCTAATCCCCTCCTTTACCCGCGCCCCGACCACTCTAGGTTGTAATCGGGACTAAAGAGGGTGCGCTCGCACCGCACCCAGCTTGGGGCGGGGGTGGGTGGGAACAAGGAGTCAGACCCGGCCGGCAGAGTTCAAATCAGGAACGCCAGCTGTGTAGGGCACTCCTGCCTGGAGGGCCGCCGGGAGACAGGCTTTGGGGGTTTATTGAGGGGAGTGCTGTCTCCCCATTAAGACCGTCAACTCCTCCACTGCAGTGCTACAAAGGTGGGAGGAGGCACTCACCTGAATAGAACCCACGCGGGAAGGTCCAGGCTCCGAGAAAGCGCAGAAGCAGGTAATAGAACTACGACTTCCAGAAGGCTTTGTGGTCTGCCCGCCGACAACTCCCAGGTACCCATGCGGCGCTTACTGCTTTCGGACCAGCTGGGCCTACAACTCCCGGCGGTCCTCGCGGCGACGTCTCTAGCTCCGCCCACAGCTCCTAGAGTGCTCCTTGCTTCCGGTCCCGCGAGAGCCCCTCGTGCGCTTGCGTAGGAGTGGGTACGGTCTGTGGTTCTTGTGGTTCTTGCGCTTCCCTGCGTAGCGCGCCGTGTGTGGTTTAGTCCAAAGATGGGTGCTTTTCAAGTTTTGTGCTCTTGTGGAAGCATGGTGGAATTTGTGGTGGGGGTGGAGAGGCGTCGGAGTGGGGTATGATGGGGATGGGGTGCGAAAGGGAGAGGTAGCGAGGGCGCTGGACCGATTCCAAGGTTCGGGCTTACAGTCTGGGTTCTTGGGCGCGCGCGCCCGGCCCCGGCTGCCGCGGTGCGGCCTGGAGGTGTTATGCTTATGCAGAGCAGAAATATAGCAGTTTGCGGTTCTTACACGCGTGCACCGGGTTCAGGTTAAGAACGCGGTGAGCAGTTACGCTCAGGCTTGGTGAGGGCTCACTGCTTACGCCTCCTGCCTGTTGGAGTTGAAGGTCGAGCTCCGGATGGAGGGCAGGTGAGACGCGTGAGACGGAGGGTCCCCGAAATCAAAAGCCGGAGCACCTTCCCAAGAATCAGCCGGAGCCCTGCACCCAAGGTCCAGGCCCTCAGCTTCTTTCCAGCCCCCAAACTGCCCCCTTTCCTAGCTGTTATAGTCTGACATTTTCTTATCTCTACGCCTGTGAGACCCTTGAGAGGGTAGGGATGGGGGACGTTTGAGTGTGTGAACCTATTGGCTGAAGCGTGGTCATCGGGTTCATTCATTTGTCAGTCATTTCCTAGGGCTTCCCGTGTGCCAGGTACTATCCTCTGGGCGTACCAGGCCTGGCTGGAGAGATAAAGATGGCAAAGCTTGATGTGGAGGGGCAGATGACCGGGGCTGCAGGAGTCCAGAGGTGACAGGTGCTGCTGACCAGGGTATGGGGTGGGGGTAAGGGAGCGGGACTACACTTAGTAAGGAGTCAGCAGTGTGCCAGACACTCATCCCCTGCATGTCCCTCGCACTATCTCAAGTTCCTGGTCAGTAAAATGGGGATGATAATGGTACGTGCGTCATAGTGTGTGTGAAAATAAATGAGTTAGTAGGGGAGTGTTTACTGGGGGGAAAAAAAAACAAAAAATTTTTTTCTGTTTGTTTGTTTTCACTTAATTCTCATAACTGGTCGTGGCTCCCATTTCTGGAACATGTCTAAGTTTTCTTTTAAAGGAAGTCTTGATTTGGGCATTTCAAAACCTTAGACAACCAACCTACAGAGAGTCTAAGGCAATTCTCAGTTGAGGGTGAGTTTATCCCCAAGAGAACATTTGGTGATGTGTGGAGACATTTTTAATTGTTGCAACTATGATGCAAGGAGCAGAGTGTGGCCGGTACCCGGCAGGCAGAGGCCAGGGTTGCGGGTAAACATATGCTGCACAGGATGGTCTCCACAACGCAGAATCATCCGGCCTCACGTAACAGTAGTGCTGAGGCGGAGGGGCCCTGACTTAAGAGGTATTCTGTGCTTTGGTTTTCAGCCCCCAAATCAGTATGCACATTCAGGTGTTCCTGTAGGCTTTGAAAGTTTCTTTGTTTTAAGTATTTTAGTAGCTCTCCAACACCACTCACATACTTTTGAGTGAGAAGTTAGTTAAAAAAAAGTTTGTCTTACACTGGATGCCATTGAAAAAAAGAAAGTGAATGTGAAAGCTGGCCTGCAAGGGTGACTCCATGTGCCCCTTGCTTAGTTTCTGTGACCTTGAGTGAGTGACTTGACCTTCCTGGGCTTCCTGTATTCAGTGGGGATGATAAAATAGCAGCTGTTGGAGGAACTAGATGATTTCATATTTTCAAAGCACCCCAAACTGTGCCTGGTGCTTCGTTAAGTGCTGTGAAAAGAGCGGAGGGCAGTGTTCTGTTCTTTATGTCTCTTCCTGGGGCTGCAGCTTAGTACTCATTAACTTTGTTTCTGAAGGGAAAGACTGAGTTGCTGTCAGGGGTTTCTGGAGGATGGCTGCAGCTTCTCATCATTGCAGGGTAAAGACTGAGTCCCTCAGCTTCGTGTTAGTGACCTGGCCCCTGATGACTTCTCAGCCTCACCTCTCACCCTGCATCTCTGGCAGGCCCCCATATTTTCCAGAGGAAGAATTTTTTCTGCCGGATGTCTGCACACGCTGTCTCTTCTTCTGAAGACTCTCTGTCCCACACCCCTCCTCCCCCAACACCCTGATTCTTCTTTCTCATCCAGATGGCCATGTGGGTATACTTCCCCCAGGAAGCCCACAGGACCCCTCCTCCCCTGCCCTGGTTTAACAAGCCACTTCTGGGCTCCCATGGCCCTTGGTCCCTTGCTTTGTCAGAGGCCCTGTCACCTTGGGTTGTGGCTGTCTCTGTTTCACTGTCTCTTTGGGTTGGGTACTTTCCAAGAGAAGGGTTTGGTTGGGTTTGCATCTGGGTCCATAGCATCCCCATGCAGAAGGCCTGGGACAGAGCAGGCAAGGTATTCATGGCCTGTCCTGAGCTGCTCCTGGCCTACCTCTCCTTCCTTGCCTCCTCCTTTTATCTGCACCCCAAGGAACACTGAGCTCAGGCACAAAATTGCTGCTGTGGAATGTGGTGGTTAAGGAGGGAGGCAGCCTGGTTCAGATCCTGGGATCTGGTTGTGTGAATGTGGCTAAGTTACATTTCCTCACCTGTAGGGGATGAAATAGTCCAGCCTTCAGAGGAGTAGAGCAGTGGTTCTCAACTTGGGATGATTTTGACTCACAACTGGGGTTGGGGTACTGGCATCCAGTAGGCAGAGACCAGCAATGTTACTAAATCTCTAACACACAGGTCAGCCTCCATGGCAAAGAACTAGCTTGCCCAAAATGTCAGTAGTGCTGAGATTGAGAAGAGATACATGCTGAGTGCTTAGAACAGCTCTCGGGCCACAGAAAGCACTCTAGATAATTAGCTGCCTTTACCGTGGTGGCACTAGCGGTAAAGAACCCGCCTGCCAAGGCAGGAGACACGAGATTCGGGTTTGATCCCTGGTCAGGAAGATCCCCTGGAGGAGGGCATAGTAGCCCACTCCAGTATTCTATCCTGGAGAATCCCATGGACAGAGGAGGCTACAGTCCATAGGGTTGCACAGAGACAGGACTGAAGTGACTTAGTATGCTCTATGACTGCATACACCAAGCTCCCTGTTGCTCCACCTCTCTGCCCAGAATACCCTTCCCCCAGCTTTGAATGGGGCTTAGATGTCTACTTGTCCTTCAGGACCTACCCAGATGTTACCTCTTTCGGGAAGCCTTCCCTGACCTCTACCACCGTTGTAACCTTAAGACACACCTTCAGTCAGGCAGTGTCTCTTTGGAGTAACACATACAAACCGGGACTCAAACTCATGCTCTTTTCACACCTGAATAACTTTGAGCCTCAGTATCCCTTTCTATGAAACCAAAGGATGGCTTTGAGGATGAAATGGACCAGCACCAGGCAAGTGTTTGATTAATGTCAGGACTCCCATTGTGGAATGTAGAGTCAATAAAACCTAAAGGCTTAGTGGTGGTTTAGATTGAGGGAAATTGTTAAGAAACATGCTTTTAAATATGTTTTACTGCAGAAAAAATAGGAACAAGCAAAATTATCTGTAGCACAAGGAAAGTTAAGAAGAAAGATGTTATGCTATGTTCACGAGACCCACTTCTAAGGAATAAAGACTCAGAAAATGAAAGCAAAAGGGTGGGGAAAGATATACTAGGAATTTAACTCAAGAAACCTTTTAGCCACATGAGCCACCAAACAAAACATTTTGAATCAAAAAGCACTATTAGTAATAAATGTCATCACAGATGAAAAAGGAATAACCAGGATGATGAAACAGTTCTAAACTCAGATGCACCTAACAACATAATCCCAAAAGAAGTAAAACTAAAGTTAACAGGAGGACAAGAAGAAATTGACACATTCCAGAAGAACCGTGAGTGACATTTTACTGCATCTCTCATTAATTAATTGACGGCATTAAAGTTATGGAAAAGTTGAACATGACCACTCACAAGCTTGCACTCAGTGACTGAAATGAAACCCAGTGATGCGAGAATATAGGTTTTTGCCAGGCACATGCAGATTATGTACAGAGGTCCAAGGTGTGGCTGTTCAAAATGGTACCCACCAGCCACGTGGCTAATGAGCACTTGAACTGTGGATAGTTTGAATTGAGCTGTGCTGTAAAGGTAAAAATATATCAGATTAGAATACTTTATGTGCAAAAACCATGGAATATCTCACAAAAATTTTTGTATCTTGATTACATGTTGAAATGGTAATCTTTTTTAAATGTAATATTAAAAATTAATTGTACCCATTTATTTTTACTTTATAAATGTGGCTAGTAGGAAATTTTAAATTCCATCTGTGACTTGTATTATGCTGGATAACAGAGACCCACAAGTGAGTCTCAGCAAATAGCAAAGTCACTCTACTCCCCAGGGCAAGGGACCTTGATCAAGAAGCTTAATATGTGTACTTCTGATCTAATAAATGAATTTTTTCCATTAGCCTCTATTTTATGATGTAGGAGGGCTTCCCTTGTGGCTCAGCTGGTAAAGAAGCCACTTGCAACTCGGGAGACCTGGGTTTGATTCCTGGGTTGGGAAGATCCCCAGGACAAGAACAGTTACCCACTGCAGTATTCTGGCCTGGAGAATTCCATGAACTGTATAGTCTATGGGGTTGCTGAGCAACTTGCACTTTGTGATTTAGGAAATGGCCAAAACAGCTTTTCATAAATCTTGAAACTAGCTAAGACGTAAGAAGTCTGAGTTATGTGTGTGTGTTCAGTCAGTTCAGTCGCTCAGTTGTGTCCGACTCTTTGCAACCCCATGAACCATAGCACACCAGGCCTTCCTGTCCATCACCAACTCCTGGAGTCCACCCAAACCCATGTCCATTGAGTCGGTGATGCCATCCAACCATCTCATCCTCTGTTGTCCCCTTCTCCTCCTGCCCTCAATCTTTCCCAGCACCAGGGTCTTTTCAAATGAGTCAGCTCTTCGAATCAGGTGGCCAAAGTATTGGAGTTTCAGCTTCAACATCAGTCCTTTCAATGAACACCCAGGACTGATCTCCTTTAGGATGGACTGGTTGGATCTCCTTGCAGTCCAAGGGACTCTCAAGAGTCTTCTCCAACACCACAGTTCAAAAGCATCAATTCTTTGTTGCTCAGCTTTCTTTATAGCCCAACTCTCACATCCATACATGACCACTGGAAAAACCATAGCCTTGACTAGACAGACCTTTGTTGACAAAGTAATGTCTCTGCTTTTCAATATGCTGTCTAGGTTGGTCATAACTTTCCTTCCAAAGAGTAAGCATCTTTTAATTTCATGGCTGCAATTACCATCTGCAGTGATTTTGGAGCCCCCAAAAATAAAGTCAGCCACTGTTTCCACAGTTTCCCCATCTATTTGCCATGAAGTAATGGGACTGGATGCCATGATCTTAAGTTTTCTGAATGTTGAGCTTTAAGCCAACTTTTTCACTCTCCTCTTTAACTTTCATCAGGAGGCCCTTTAGGTATAGGCATATATTATATATTTATATTATATATTGAAAAGCTTTGTACCACTACCTCACTCATTTTAAGTCGACACCTGAAGTATTTCAACATGAAGACATTTATGTTATTTACTGGTAGAAACCGTACGTCTTATAAGGTGACATGAGGGTAGGCTGTTCATGGAATAATTATTTCATTACATCACTCAGATAAGTTTTAATTATCTTAATGAAGAATGTGCACCAATTCTAACCAGTTACCTGGATATTATATTCAGTGTAACTTGATAATTTTGTCCCTGGAAACATTCCAGTTAATTTTCTTTTAATTAGCTTCACTAAATTGAAATGCTTTTGGTTGTTCTGAAAACAGAACATCCCAACATGAGCCAAGCTTCGCCTTCACCAAGATGAGTAGAATAGAACACCTTACCGCACAGGGAGTTTTGTGTACATGTCCCACTTGGAAGACTTCTGCCTTGTTAAAACAGCTTCTGTATCCTCAAAGACATTTCTTACCTCCTTGGAATTCAGGAAGTTTAGGGATGGCCTTAGAACAAAAAGCACGATCTGATTTTGGGCATGGACTTCTGAGCCTAACAAATGTAGCCAGAAAGATATTCTGGGAATTTCCTGGAGGTCCAGTGGTAGGTCTCTGAACTTCCACTGCAGGGGTTGAAGATTCAACCCCTGGGTGGAAACATGGTTTTCATCCTTAAGACACACTAATATTTCTAATGTGAGATTTTCTTTGCAAAGGGGAGTTTCTCAATGGTCTGCTTTCCACACATTCCCTGTTGGCTATGAAAATACATAATTATTAGTGCAAGCTGTACCATGTCACTTGTGAAACATGGTTGTTTACTTTCTTAATTTGAAGCGGGTAACGTGGATGAGCATTGCTGCTAGTTTAAGACATCAGAATTTTTTCATGAAATCTTACATGACTTTGAGAAACAAAACATAAAATTTATCTTTTCATCAGTAATGAAATGGAGATGCACTTTTTCTTTTTTTAGATGAAACAACAGAAATTTATTTTTTCATAATGCTGGAGGCCAGAAGTCCAAGGTCAAAGTTTGATATCTTCTGCAGAAGGAACAACAACACACCTTTATGCTTCCATACTTATATTCATGATAATACTGCCAAATTCTTTTGAAAAATTGTTTATAGTTAAACTTTGGCCTTCACGGACCCCAAATGCAGTAGTAGTGTGTGGCACTAAATCACAAACGCTGTGGGTACAATAGAGATTAATTGTAAAACAGGAGTCAGAAAACAATCGCTTGAGATCTATAAGACTCTCAGGCTCTAAAATACATGCCTCCCATGTATCCTGTGGAATCTGAAGGGTCATTTTTACCAGATTTTTCTAAAGACAAATCATTTGAATAACAGCTGCCTTTCCCGTCCCAGCACAAGGACGATGGGAACGTGAGTCTGGGCATCTGCACTCTGTAACCAATGTGATGTGTAACTAACACACTTGCTCTGTTGGTGACTCCCCGGAAACCACCTATGCCTCCGACTCCTGCATGAAGTATCATGCTCCTGAGAGGACGCACCTCACCTGAGACTCCACTCCTCCAAGCTCACCGACTCCCTGCCTTAGAACAGGAAATAACACCATCAAGGCTTTGTTGGCACCTCCTGTTCACAGAGCAGCTGGACACCAGCCCCTGTGACATGACTCAGGCGTGGTCCACACCCACAGCATTCCCATCCGGGAGATAGGGATTATGACAAGCCCTGCTGTTTTCATCCCAGCAAACGCATCCATAAATTGCTGCTGGGCCAACTCTACCAGGGTATTTCAAAGACGGGTCTTGGTCCCCAAAGGACAGCACCAAATCCAGCTGAAGTTCCCGCAGTGTTTCTTGCCTGTTGATGGAGAAGGGCATGGCAACCCACTCCAGTATCCTTGCCTGGAGAATCCCATGGACAGAGGAGCCTGGGGGGCTACGGTTCATGGGGTCCCAAAGAGTCAGACACGACTAAGTAACTAACACACTTCTTGACTGTTGAATCTCTTCTGTGTGTGAATGGGATGTATTTCCACCATAACTGTGGGGTCTTATTCTCATTTTGCTTAAAAGAGGGGTGTCTAAATCTACCTGTGCCACTCAAAGCCTGGGTGGTATTCTCTGAAACAGTGCTTCTTTATTTATTTTTGGCTGCAATGGGTCTTCGGTTGCTGCAAGCGGGCTTTTTTCTGGTTGCAGTGAGCGGGTGCTGCTCTCTGGTTGTCATGCTGGGGCTTCTCATTGCAGTGGCCTCTCTTGTGGAGCACAAGCTTCGTATTTGTGGCTCTAGGGTGGAGCACAGGCTCAGTAGTTTTGGTGCATGGGCTTTAATTCCTCTGTAGCATGTGGGATCTCCCCAGAGCAGAGATCAAACCTGTTCCTCTCCCTGCATTGGCAGGAGGATTCTTGCCCACTGTACCACCAGGCAAGTCCACAATGCTCCTTTAAAAGCTGCCTTTCCAGCTGAAAGGCTGCAAGAAATACCTGACCCACTTTGCTACAGAAATTGGATTCTTGTTTCCTTAACACTCCAAAGTTGAAGGATTTTCTATCCCTGATCACATTCTGTCTTGCCCCGCCTTTGAGATTTGGTCTGGAGCATGCCTCTGTACTAAGATCATTTTCTAGTTCATCTAAAAATATACTCGCCCACTTAGTGACCAGGACGATGGATGATGCTGAGGCCCAAAGATGAGTCATGCCCAGGGCCACCCTCCCAGGGTTCCCAGGCTGGTGACGGGGAGAGAGTGGATTTGGATCAGTCCGGGTCTGCTGACCAGAGCTGTGGCAGCAGAGATGCCAGGAACTGGGAGGGTCCTGACAAGAGTAGACAGGAGTGAGGGACTTAGAGAAGAGTCCCTGGATGCGGAGCACATGAAAGATGAGCAGGAGTTTACCAGGTGGAGAATAGCATCTCATTCATTGATTCACTCATTCATTCGCTTCTTGGGGCCTCCTGTGTGTGGAAATGCTGGGCACCTAGAACTGAGTCAGTCCTGGACCCTGCTCTTAGCAAGCCCCTCGTCTGATGGCGGCTGACACGGACAGTCACAATCCATGATGATCAGATGATGGGTGAGGGAGATAACAGGGGCTACGGAAGCCACGAGGGGCTGCTTGGTGCCTGTGGTGGCAAAGGGGAGAGGGCTTACCCAGGATGAGCAGGAGTGGAGTAGGTCCCTTCCTTTCAGGATGCTGGAAATGTGAGAGAACCTGGCTCTGTCCTGGGAAAATGCTGAGTCCAGTCCAACCCCTTGATTTATGCACATTGCAGGTCCTCGAACAACAAGCTGTAAGCCCCTTTTTACAGATAAGGATGTCGAGCCCAAGAGAGATTAATCACTTAGCCAGAGGAGCACCAAGCCAGCGTCCAGTGTGCCCAGGAGGTAGGAGTGATGAGGCTGGAGGTGGGTGCATGGCAGGTCCTCAGAGCAGGTGGTGTGACCTTGAGTGGCTTCAGCAAGTCTTTCTCTCGTTCTCCCTCTGTGCAGTGTGCAGAGCCAGGTGGGGAAAGATGGGAGCAGGAGACAGGGCTGGAGCCCCCTGGGGCTGAAGTAAAGGGTTTACAAGACGGGAGGAATGACCTTTTGTTTTCTTCCCCAGAATGGTACAGCAGAGGGGGATGCTGCTGTTACTTCTGGGGGCGCAGTTGCTGCTGGTGGGGGCATTCCTCTACCAGAACCACCACTGCTGCAGCCTCACCTTCCCGCATTTTAACCAGTGACATCTGCAAAACCCCTCTTTCCAAACAAGATCATGTACTGAAGTTCCAGGTGGGAGTGAATTTGTGGGGAGACATGATTTAACCCGGTACACCTGAGTAGTGGGGGTTTCTGGGATAGGTCCCTGCTGGGCGCGACCCCACGTGGCAGTAGTGGTGCCCTACTATGGGCAGGCCCAGCTGCTGTCCCACGTGCACTCCTTCCTACAGTGCCAGCGACTGCACTGTGCCATTTACGTGGTGAACCAGGTGCAGCAGGAATGAGGAGGCTCAGGAGCAAGAGGGCAGAGGGGTCTGAGCCTGGCCTTGAAGAGTCGGGGCTGGAGTCGTCAGTGTCTGAGCTGAGAGTGTCTGGGCCAGAGAGTATCCAGAGGGTAGGATTGATGAGTCAAGAAGAACTTGGACTGGGGAAGACCAGAACCAAGGGCTATGTGTTTGGTCTAGACTGGCTTAGTCTGGGCTCTGTTTGAGTAGCTGACTAAGGGAAGGGCTCATCCCACTGAGTCTGGGTCTCTGAGACCAAAGCTTGTTGGATTGGGCAGCAACCCAAGGGGTAAAGTAAAGCGCTGGGTCTGAGGTCTGTTAGATGCCTGTTTGAATCTTGGCCTTGCCCATTACTGCTTGTGTGGCGTGAGGTTGGGACCAGTCTTCATCTCTCCATCCATATATCCATTCATTCAACACACTGTTCTTCAGTATGACTGTGTATAAATTTGGGGAATCTGCGCTCTGTGCTACTGTTTTCTCATTCATGAGTCCAAGGTTCATGAGATAATGAGTGTAAAGCAATGAGGCCAGTGCCTGGCACATACTAGATGCTTAATAAGTGACAGTGATGATGCTGGTGGTGGTGGTGGTGGTGGTGCTGATGGTCATGATGATGATGTAATAGTTATGATGGAGGTTAGGGGACTGCTAATGATGTTGAAGATGATGAAGATAGTGATAATGGTGGTGATGGTGATGATGAATATCATGGTAATGATAAGTGATGATGGTTATGGTTAAGATGGTGATGAAGAAGATGATGATAGAGGAGGACAAGGAGGAATGGCAGATCTTATCCTGAGCATCAGACCTAGTCTTTGTCTGGCAGGAGCAGGAAGAGAAACACAGACGGTCCCCAGTCTCTCCTGACCTCTGCCTCCCTCAGACGACCCCTTGAAGGTGATGATCCTTGAGAACTCTGAAAATGGCCAAGAAGGGAGAGCTGAGAAACTGAAGATGCTGAGTCTGCCAAGGATGGG
>NW_011477100.1:37248-45532 GCF_000754665.1 Bison bison bison | reverse complement strand
GGCAGGAGAATGGCACTTGGAAAGGTGAGAGAGGATGGGCCTGGCAAGTGGCAGGGACACCACTACCTGTGGTGAGTATCTCCATCCACCCCAGGTGAACACCACCACCTTCAACTGGGGCAGCCTGTGCAATGTGGGGTTCTGGGAGGCCATGCAGGAGGAGGACTGGGACCGTGTCTTTTTCCACAATGTGAACCTGCTCCCAGAGGATGACCACAACCTCTGCATCTGCAACATCTTCCCTGCCCCTGTTCCATGGCCATCGACAAGTTCAATGACATGTAGGTGGAGGGAGGGGACCTCCTGTTGGGGGACTCTTGGCCAGGCCCTGCCCATCTGTACAGTCCAGGCTGTGATCCCTGGGGCTGATGATGGAGAGGATGAAGAGGCCTGGGGAAAGGCCTTATAGATGGGGAGAAGCTTCCTCCTGGGTGTGGGTATCAAATGACAGTGGGATTAGTTATCATTGGGGGGGTCAGGATGCATTTAATAAAGTGGTAGGCAGAGAAGTTGTAACAGAGGTCAGAGGAGAACTTATAACAGGAGGGACCATTGATGGGGTCACAAGATGGGCCTGTCAGATGATTCAGGGAGGGGATTTCCAGGGTTACATGAGGGGTCATCTCAAGGGGCAGGGCTGCCCCAGGATCAGGCACAGGGACATCCTAGGGGTCAGGGAGAGGTTACCAAGGGAGAGATTGGGGAACGGATAACCCAGAAATAAACCCTGTGCTCCTGGCTAGCAAAGGGCCAGGGCCCATTGCCTGAAATGCCCTGTGCTTCCAACTCTCCCTGCCTCTGTAGGCTGCCCTACCGACGCTACCATGGAGGGGTGTTTGCCCTGCACCCCATTCACTACCTGAGGATCAGTGGCTTCCCCAACACCAGCTAGGGTGGGAATTAGGAAGACAGTGACATCACTGCCAGGTAGGGGGCGCTGATGTGGGGAGCCTCGCTCAGGGCAGCAGGCCCCTCTGTGGTGCGGGGGCCACGGGGTGCCCAAGACTGAGTGAGAATGTGAACTGTGTTGGATTGCGGGAGACACAAGCTACTCTGGCCTGAGGAGCCGGGTGTGAAAGGAGACAGGCATCTGGCCTCACGTCCTCTCCCCTGTAAGGCTGCAACTCAGCGGGATGGTCCTCTTATGGCTTCATCTGCTCTTTGGTTGTTACCACATGCTGGAGGAGGGGCAGGACCCCAGCTGCAAGCAGAGCTCCCAGAGGTGAGTCAGGGTGTGGGGCAGGGGTGGCCAGTCCTGGGCCTGTTCCCAAGCCCTCAGCTCACACGGCTGCCCCCTCAGTCCCTCCAGTCCTGGCCTTCTGGCCCAGATCCACCGGAAGTGGCGGCACGATGCTGCCAACTCACCAGGATACAGGCTGCTCTCCAAGGAGCTGTGGCCCCTCTACACCAACCTCACCATGGACATCGGCCCCTTAGTTCCAGAAGCCCCCAGGCTGAGGGGTATCTGGAGCCTAGAAAGAATCCCCTCAACCATCCCACCTAGTTTCTTGTTAAAGGAGGCTTTATTTTACTGGCTTCTCTCTGCCATCCCTAATCCCCATCCTTTCATTGCCATTCATTTGGTCACACAGGGCCCCACTCAAATTGACCATGCTCTGGTTCTTTCCACACAGTTAAAGTGCTTAATGCTTATTCACCTGTTTATTTCTCACAAGGACTTGTGGGGTAGCACTACTGTCATCTTCTTTTGAAGACCAGGGGCAGATAAATGTCTTGCTTGATTGATATAGAATCAAGTAAGGAACCCAAGGGCTTCCCGGTGGCTCAGTGGTAAAGAATCCACCTGCCAGAATGTAAATTGATACAGCCATTATGGAAGACAGTATGGAGATTCCTTAAAAAAATACAAAAAACTAGGAATGAAACTACCACATAACCCAACAATTCCACTAGTGGGCATATATGCTGAGAAAACCATAATTGAAAAAGATACATGTATCCCAATGTTCATTGCAGCACTGTTTACAATAGCTAGGACATGGGAGCGACCTAGATGTCTGTCGACAGATGAATGGATTAAAAAAGCTGTGGTTCATATATACAGTGGAATATTATTCATCCATAAAAAGGAATGTATTTGAGTCCATTCTAATGAGGTGGGTGAACCTAGAGCCTATTACACAGAGTGAAGTAAGAGAAAAACAAACTTCGTACATTACTGCATATATATGGAATCTAGAAAGTTGGTTGATGAACCCATTTGCAGGGCAGCAATGAAGTTGCAGACATAAACAGACTTGTGGACACAATGGGGGAAGAAGAGGGTGGGACAAATGGAGAGAGCAGCGTGGAAACATACACATTACCATATGTAAAATAGATAGCCAGTGGGAATTTGCTGTATGACTCAGGAAGCTCAAACCTGTGCTCTGTGACAACCTAGAGCAGTAGGATGGGGTGAGAGGTGGGAGAGAGATTTAAGAGGGAGTGGACATATGTATACCTATAGCTGATTCATGTTGATGTATGGCAGAATACAACACAATATCACAAAGCAATTCTCTTCCAATTAAAAATAAAAAGAATCCACCTACCAATGCAGGAGACACAGGAGGTGCAGGTTTGACCTCTGGGTCAGGAAGATCTCCTGGAGGAGGAAATGGCAACCCACTGCAGTATTCTTGCTTGAGAAATCCCATGGACAGAAGAGCCTGATGGGCTACAGTCCATGGGGTTGCAAAGAGGCAGACATGACTGAGCAGGCACTGATGCACAGGAACCTGGCTCCTGGGCCTGTCTGCTTACAAACTATGCTGTTCTACTTCTTTCTTATAGCAAAAAAAAAAAAAGGAGGGGAGTGGGAAAGAAAAATAAAATACATGGAGACTTCCCTGGCAGTCCAGCAGTTAAGACTCTGAATTCCCAATGCAGAGGATACAGGTTTGATCCCTGGTCAGGGAACTAATTTCCTGGATATGGCAAAAAAAAAAAAAATGAGGGTAGGTGAATAAATTGCAGCATGTCCTCATACTGATAGAATACTGATGCAGTCACTGAACAGCTGTGTTGTAGACTGAAAAGAACAACTGCACAAGGTATGTGATATGATTTGATGTTTACAAAACAAAGAGGGAAGAGTACCTATACAGGTGTATGCTTATGAGCATAGTAATGAGTGTGTGGGAATAACAAGTGTTGGCAGACTTCTCTCTGAGCTGGAGGGTAAATACTTTCAGTTTGCAGGCCATATGGCCTTTGCCACAACTACTCAGCTCTGCCACTGGAGCACAAAAGCAACCACAGACATCACACAAAAAAATGAACATGGCTGTGTTCCAGTAAAACTTTATTTAAAAAATGTGTGGCCAACCAGATTTGGCTGATGGACAGTTTGCTGACTCCTGACATAGGTGATTAGTAGCCTGTATAAACATACAAAAGACTCCATACTAAACGGTTCACCGTAGATGGTGGAGGTGGTAAGGGGAGAGTAGAGCTGAACTAATCATGAAAGAAGAGAAAAACCACACTAGGAATATCAGAATCACATTTATGCATTTACCAAAAACAGTACATTCATCTGTCTGTGTACATAAAGAAATTAATAATAATTGTGCAACCTCAGGATGTAAATTCAATAGGGAGTAAATATGATAAAACAATTATTAGGTTTTTTTTAAAAATATATAATCAACACCTCTGGTTACACAGTGAATTCTGTAGCAAAAACTACAGAATTGAGTATGTGTGTGTGTGTGTATACACACTGACCTGCAGATATAAATATGCATACATACATAAGTATACAGATACACACACACATACTTAATATTGCCAAGTCATCATTTAGTTTGCTGGCAGCCTAAAAATAATGATATTCCACATTAAACAGGGTTATCATTATATTCCCACAAATTTTCCTATAATCTGGTAACCATCTGTCTTACTCTATAGAAACTCTCTTCTCAATGTATTAGGGTTTCTTCCTCAAATGAATTTTATAACTTTTAATGAAGCTAGTACAAATATAGATATTTCCACTCATTCTTAAAAGTTCTTTCCTGAGTTATTTCCCTCACATAAAATATGTGTAACTTGGAGACATGCACTGCCTCCCTAGAGCTTTTCTGAAGCATGAATTCTATAATATATATCTGCCTCATGTTTTTTCTTCAAGAAATTCAGTTAGTTTCATTGATGTTTATGATGTTTATGCATACTAGGAATTGACTTCTGGGTAAAGCCTTGCACAGATTAACTGCTTTTATAAGATTTATCTCTGGTGTGAGTTGTCTGGTGTTTATTAAAATTTGACCTGTTGTTGAAGCTCTTCCCACACTTGGAACACACATAAGGTCTCTCTCCTGTGTGAATTCGTTGATGCACTTTGAGTTGTGGTTTCCTACTGAAGGATTTCCCGCAGTCACAGCATTCATAAGGTTTCTCTCCAATATGTGTTCTCTGATGTGTGATTAACTCTGATTTCTCAATGAAGGTGTTCCCACACTTGTAACAGGCAAAGGTTCTCTCTCTATTGTGAGTCATCTGATGTTTATGGAAATTTGATCTACCATTGAAAGCCTTCCCACATGCAGCACATACGTAGGGTTTCTCTCCCGTATGGATCCGCTGATGCTCTCTGAACTGTGACTTGGAAGTAAAGGCCTTCCCACAGTCACTGCATTTGTAAGGCTTCTCTCCGGTGTGAATTCGCTGATGCATGCTGAGGATTGACTTCTGGTTGAAGGCCTTCCCGCATTCACTGCACACGTGGTGTCTTTCTCCAGTGTGAATTTTCTGGTGTATGTTGAGGTGTGACTTTTGGGTAAAGGTCTTCCCACAGTCACTGCATTCATAAGGTTTCTCCCCAGTGTGGATTCGATGATGTATATCAAGTTGTGACTTGGAAATGAAGGATTTCCCACAGCTGTGACACTGATAAGGCTTCTCTCCAGTGTGACTTCTCTGATGTACAATCAGGTGCGCCTTCTGGATAAAGGCCTGGCCGCATTCAATACACACATAAGACTTCTCCCCTGAATGGATTCTCTGGTGCAAGCTGAGTGTTGACTTCTGGGTGAAGGCCTTCCCACATTCACTGCATACATACTGTCGCTCGCCAGTGTGGATTTTCTGATGTATACTGAGAGTTGAATTCTGGGAGAAGCCTTTCCCACATTCACCGCATTCATAGAGTTTTTCTCTTGTATGAGTTCTCTGATGTCTGAAGAGAGATAACATCTGGAAGAAAGTTTTTCCACATTCATGGCATTTATGGGGCTTCTTTCTAGTATGAGTTTTCTGGTGTGTAACCAATTCTGGCCTCTGAATGAAGACTTTTCCACATTCCTTACATATATACGGTATGTTACCTGTATGATCTGTCACACAGACCCCGAGTTTTGGTTGTGAGGTGAAGGCTTTCCCACATTTACCACATTCCTGGAGGTTTTCTACACTATGGAATCTCTGTTGCTCAAGGAGGTGTGACTTGTGGGTCAAGTCCCTCCCACATTCAGTACACTTATCTGGTTTTTCCTGAGCATGAACTTGATGCTGTGTGAGTAACTGTTTCTGGCTGAAGGCTTTTGTACATGTATTACCTTCACGGAAGTTCTCTCCTGTGTGAGTATTCTTGCAGCTGGCACTGGAAGAGCTATGGATAACTGGCTGACCAGATCCAACCATATCATCAAGGTGTTTTGTGATACTGCTTTGATTTTGATGAGTTGCTTCTAGGTTAGGTTTCAACCTTTTTGCAACTGAGAAATGTTTATGAGGTCCCTTTTGTGAAGAAACAAGGTGGGGCTTTGCCTGAATGACTGTTCCAGGGTACTTGTAGTCACAGTCCCTCTCTGTGTTCAGTGTTTTCTTATTGAAGAAGGCCCCCTGATGTGAAGGTTTATTTTGATTTTTAGGATCCCTCTCTGTTTGGTCAGCTTGTTTCCACAGTTCTTCTAAAATGGAACACCATGAACCATCTCTTGTGACTCCACCCATCATCTCATTGTGAAATGAAGCTTCTTCAGAAATTTCCCGTTGTGGGGTTTCAAGCCCAAACTCCCCTTCTAGAAGGAGAACAAGATGAAATAGATACAGTGAACAATTAGCAAAGGATAGAGAAGAAGTCACATGGAGCTGACTGAGATTGTGCATGGAGAAACTGCTGAGTCATATACCAGTGGTCATGCTGATGGTGATCAAGAGAGAAGTCACACAGCCCTTACTATATGTCAGCCACTTAGCTGTATAGCACTTAGCATTTGCTAGGCAATGTTCTATGTGATGCACACATAAATTCATTCAATCCCCACAACAATCCCAGGAGGTAACTATTTATTATCCTGGTTTTCCACATGAAACAAAGGAAATACAATGGTTAAATAATTAACCAAAATCACTTTGCCCAGCCGTGGGGAAAGTTAAGACTTTAACAAAGGCAACCTGACCCCACTCATGCAGGTGATCTAGATACCCAGACCTAGTGCAATGACTACAGGATAAAAGAGACAAGAGTGTCATAGGGCAGCATCTGTGCACAGCCAAAGCTTGAAGGAGGGGTTCAGAGTGCAGAGTTTTCTCAACTTACAATGAGGTTATGTCCTGATATGTCCATGATAAGTTTAAAATATCATAAATCAGAAATGAGTTGAATACACCTAACCTACTAAACAAAGCTTAACCCAGCCTACTTTAAATGTGCTTAGAAGACTTATGTTAGCCTAAGGTTGGGCCAAAGCAGCTAACAAAAGACCTATTTTATAATAAAGTGTTGAATATCTCACGCAATTTATCGAATTCTGTACTGAAAGTGAAAAAAAGAGTGGTTATCTGGGTACAGAAGGGTAGTAAGTGTATTGGTTGATTCCCCTTATGATCATGTGGCTGACTGGGAGCCTGGCATCATGAGAGTATAGTACTATATATCACTAGCCTGGGAAAAGATCAAAATTTACAATTCAAAGTATAGTTTGTACTAAATGTGTATGACTTTCACAACATTGTAAAGTTGAAAAATTGTAAATTGAACCATCACAAGTCAGGGACCATCTGTATAGGTTTTCATTAAAGATCTACATTGTGATTAATCTCCCAGCTTCCTCCTACTTGTTAGAAACAATACCAAAATCATTCAGCCCTAGATATCCTCTGATAGACTATTAAAGCATCAATCCTGACATAGCCAAGCAGTGAAAGAATACCTATACTCAAACTCTCAATTCTATGAAACTAAAGTTTGTTTCCCTGAACTTAGTACATATTCCAAGAAGGGTAAACTGGAAGACTGGACAAACAGGCTGTCCCCTAGAGTCTGTCTCACCCTCTTCCAGAGGTTAACTATGGCCAGGCACATGGCAGCCAAGCCACATAATGACTCACAATTTCCTTTGCAGTGATATGTGACAGTGAGACTGTTTTTGCTGACGAAATGGGCATACAACATTATGCACCACTTCTAGCCAGAGAAACACATCACAGTTTCTCAGTACCCTCCATCCCTTTTCTGCCTAATAGAACCTGGCTTTGGTTGCAATGCACTCATTCCCAAAGATTGACAGCATCATAAAAGATGGTATTGCAATGACAAGAGAAAAATTTCAACACCTGAATGAATACAAAACATAAGGCTTCCTGCTGAACTGACTTTTAGAAGTGTTTTATAGGAGGAGAATTATTCTGGAAATTATTCTACTGGACCTTGGTCTCTTTGTTATAACTTTCAGCTTTATGCTACTCAATATACCATTTTTTGGTTAAGAACAGGAGTCACTGATCATCCAGTTTACTAGTAAGAACATAAGACATAACAGATTCTTTTTAAAAAGGTGGCTGAATTTTACTATTACTTTATCCTATCAGAGATTTAAATACTGAGTATGGTTAAGACCGTCACGTCTTGTTTTCTTTTCTCTTTCAATCACTTGGATAAACTATCCCAGACCCTTGTCCTGTTCCCAAACCTCAGTCATCTATCACTTTTTTTAAAAAATGAGAATGCGCTTTATTTTTTACCATTTTTAGTAGGTATGTATGTGTATGTGTGTGTGTGTATATATATAGCATTAACTTATATGCAGAGTACATCATGAGAAATGCTGGGCTGGAAGAAGCACAAGCTGGAATCAAGATTGCTGGGAGAAATATCAATAACCTCAGATATGCAGATGACACCACCCTTATGGCAGAAAGTGAAGAGGAACTAAAAAGCCTCTTGATGAAGGTGAAAGAGGAAAGTGAAAAAGTTGGCTTAAAACTCAACATTCAGAAAACGAAGATCATGGCATCTGGTCCCATCACTTCATGGGAAATAGATGGGGAAACA
>NW_011477100.1:34342-37148 GCF_000754665.1 Bison bison bison | reverse complement strand
TGCAGATGGTGACTGCAGCCATGAAATTAAAAGACACTTACTCCTTGGAAGGAAAGTTATGACCAACCTAGATAGCATATTGAAAAGCAGAGACATTACTTTGCCAACAAAGGTCCATCTAGTCAAAACTATGGTTTTTCCAGTGGTCATGTATGGATGTGAGAGTTGGACTGTGAAGAAAGCTGCTGCTGCTGCTGCTAAGTCGCTTCAGTCGTGTCCGACTCTGTGTGACCCCACAGATGGCCTCCTTCCGGGCCCAGCAACCCCATGGACTGCAGCCTACCAGCTCCGCCGTCCATGGGATTTTCCAGGCAAGAGTACTGGAGTGGGGTGCCATTGCCTTCTCCAGAAGAAGAAAGCTGAGCACCGAAGACTTGATGCTTTTGAACTGTGGTGTTGGAGAAGACTCTTGAGAGTCCCTTGGACTGCAAGGAGATCCAACCAATCCATTCTGAAGGAGATCAGCCCTGGGATTTCTTTGGAAGGAATGATGCTAAAGCTGAAACTCCAGTACTTTGGCCACCTCATGCGAAGAGTTGACTCATTGGAAAAGACTCTGATGCTGGGAGGGATTGGGGGCAGGAGGAGAAGGGGATGACAGAGGATGAGATGGCTGGATGGCATCACTAACTCGATGGACGTGAGTCTGAGTGAACTCCGGGAGTTGGTGATGGACAGGGAGGCCTGGTGTGCTGCGATTCATGTAGTCGCAGAGAGTCAGACACAACTGAGTGACTGAACTGAACTGATAGCATTAAAATCTGAGAAAAAGAAATAAATCAATCTTTGGGGTAATCTATCAATGTCATCTTGACTGAACTCATGATGACTGGGAATCCACAAATCCCATTAGGAACAAAATAACCCAAGCATGAGAAAATACGTGGTTTATGGTGATACCCCTGGAATTAAGAAAAAGAGTCAACTAAATTGTGCTTTTAAAATATATATATATAGTAGAATTTCTAACATAACAAGTTAGAAGACTAAGATGGGAGAGCCAAGAAACAGAAGAATCTTCTGGACAAAACGTATAAAGTGAGAAGAATTTCTGATGTGCATAATGATTCCAATTTCTGATTTCCTTAAAGGAAATGAGACACCCCACAGGAACTGTCCACCATAAAGCTAAATAAGAGAACATGGTTTAGGCATGGGGACTGGAGGCATTGATAAAGGATCATCAGGAAAAAAAAAAATTAGGCCTTAAGTGTTGAGAATAGAAGGGTCCTTTAAAGTAATTCCTCTATGAAGGGATAGCCAGAGGGAAGTACAGGGGCCCAAGTTGGAGGCACCACAATTAGGAATAAAGAAGGATTCAGTGCAGAAAAAAAATGAGTTCAGAGGACAAATTTAAAAAAAGGCCTTCAGGAAATTCCACAAAGGGATAAAATGAGACGACAAAAGCAACATACAGATGGAAAATCCAATCAGATAACAGATATGATGAGATGCTCTGTTCCCAGAAAAATGAAAACAGCTCTATCATAACATGGGCCATAAATGAGAAATTTGATAAATATTATATATGTTGGGAAGCAAGATGTAAAAATGATTAACTTAGCTGGATTAAGTGTAGTCATATCCAGTGATCAGGCAATCCCCCTTGACTATTCACCTCTGATTAATTCTTATGTTGGCCCCTATAGAACATTTACAAAATAATGTATGGCAGCATTAGCCTTAATGGCATACATTACAAAATAATAAGGAGTAGGAGATAACGTGTGTCCACCATTGGGGAATGGATAAGTGTGGTAGGTTGAATATGGCCCCTCATGGATCTACACGACTTGACAGTCACTCACCATGATACCTCTGACATGGGAGTTCAGTCTTCCTCACCCATGGTTCCTTTCCTTCTTCAATCCTGAAAATGATCTCTGGGTTGGGAATGTGATACCCTGTGAATAAGAAAGGATATTGCATTAGGATGTGGTATTGGGCTTCAGAGAAGGGCATGGGAACCCACTCTAGTATTCTGCCTGGAGAATCCCATGTACAAAGGAGCCTGATTGGCTATAGTTCATGGGGTCAAAAAGAGTCGGACACAACTGAAGTGACTTAGCATGCAAGACATACATTGGGCTTCAGAGGTCATTCAATGAAGCTTTCTTTCATTGACACATCTTTCATTAGGAACAAAGTAACATTCAAAGATGACCAAGAGGAATGAACAATTTGGGACAAGCCCAGGACACACTGATTACATTCTTCAGATGTCCCACTGCATGCCACAAGAAGGAGGGACATCTCGGAGGCCGGTCCAAGAGTCCCAGGTCAGCTGTGCTCACCCACAGAGAAAAAGTGGCTGTAGATCTCCAGCATCACATCCTGATACAGGTGTCTCTGGGCAGGGTCCAGTTGCTGCCACTCCTCCCTGCTGAAGTCCATGGTCACATCCTCAAAAGACACTAACCCCTATAACAACATACCCCAGCTCAATGAGAATTAGTCATCATTGGTGAACTTACATACAGGGGTGTGTTCTTAATGACTTCACCATGATATATATGGCTTCCCACTAACTACCTGTTTCATATTGTATGAAATCAGAATCAGGGCAAGAAAACAATATTTTTAATATTAAAATAAGAACAAAGCTAATAAGGATTAGGTTGGCCAAAAAGTTTGTGGTTTCTATATGTTCCTTAACAAACTTTTTGGCCAACCCAATATCATGCATCTTAACACCTTAGCTGAACAAGAAGTGCTCTTAAAATTCAGCCAACTCCAACACAAAATGAAATACATTTTTCTACAAGGCAGTGTTTGCCACTATTATGGGCTGAATTGTGCCCCCACC
>NW_011477100.1:24849-33597 GCF_000754665.1 Bison bison bison | reverse complement strand
TGGCTGGAGCTATGGTTTCTTCTTCCTTTGCCCCAGGACCAACCCTCTTCTACACATCCTCCTGCATCGGTCAGTTCAGTTTCCTCTATAAGACACAGTGCCTGTGGATGAGGAAACATTAGCTATCAGTGCTCTGCTCTCCGCCGGAGAATCCACATTGTCTTGACACAGGGAGTCCAGAGTCTGCTGCTTCCTTTGTCTGCCCTCAAGTTCCGTAGAACTACCCCTGGGGTGGGGGTGGCTCCCGCTTACCTCACACGATACATCCTCCTCCTCTAAACCCAAGACCTGGGGCCTCTGGGGCAAATTCATGTCAGCAAGCATGTCCCTTCTGAGCTTCAATTCTTGGTCTCTCTTGCTGACAACTCTACTCTTTCCAGGAGCCTGCAGCTGGGTGGGCATCAGAAGGCTCCAATCAGAGCTGCTAGGAAGAGTCGACCTGAGCTGTGTAGGGAGATCCTGCAGTCTCCGTGATGTGGCCTGACCCAGGGGCTCTGGAGGGACACTGGAAATCCTGGAAAGGCAGTAAACGCATCATTACTCATCTAATATCCACGCCAGAGGAATTTCTGAGGGCCATTAGGTGAAAGTCACTGTGTTCACAACATGAGGGTAAACAAAACTCAGGAATCTATTGGGGTAAAAAATAAGATGGAAAAGATTTGGATTCAAGTTCATGAAGGTTTAACTGCAGCTCTGACACACCTTTTAACTATGAGAAGAGAGAGAGATTATTTTAGTGGCAGTTTCCAAAATGAAGAAGAAGGTATTTAGCATAGGCAATGAGAAACTTCCATGAGTTGAGGTTTGTCAAGTCCTCAGAACCTGCCAGGCACATGATAAACAATAAAAAATAAAATAAAAATTATTTTATTACATGCTGAATAAAAATCAGCAAGTTGCTGAGTCAGGTATCAGATACCTTGAGTAATTCTCACACCACCCTGTCAGCTAAATATCATCATTATACCCATTTGAGGGCTTCCCTGATAGCTCAGTTGGTAAAGAATCCACCTGCAATGCAGGAGACCCCGGTTCGATTCCTGGGTTGGAAGATCCCCTGGAGAAGGGAAAGGCTACTCATTCCAGTATTCTGGCCTAGAGAATTCCATGGACTGTATAATTCATGGGGTGGCAAAGAGTCGAACTGAGCAACTTTCACTTTCACTTTCGTACCCATTTCGTGGATGAGGAAACCTGAAGCTGACTGCTGTTACCTAATTTGCCTTAAGGTCACTCAGTCTCCAAAGGGAATTCTGACACGTCCCAGTTGCCACTATCCCATGTGGTCTACATAGTCAATTTCCAGAAACACTGTTTACATTTCCTGTTGGCTTCAGAAAGCTTAGGCTTCAAGTAGCCCATGTCTGGAACTGAGGTTCTGGACATTTCAGTGCCCATCCATAATACAGACAGCTCAACCTTTTCTGACAAAATTCAAATTCAATGTATGGAATCCCAGCTTCATTTGGAAAACCTGCAGACATGTACTAGGACTCCCAATCACCATTAGATAACCCCCAATATAGGGTTCCAAATAATGCACCCCAGGAAGAAACTATCATTGATTTGCTCAACACCCAGTCACTTATCCTTAACCATGTCCACAGAGACCCAAGTTGAGACCAACACTGACCCACTCATTCATTTCCAAAGGACAACACTCACTGCCCAGAAAGCAAATCAATCACCTTCACAAACCTCCATCACTGGCCCACTAGGTCTCCCATCAACTGGTTCCCAAATGCTGCCCTTAGCACCCCAAACACTTTACTGATTTCACTGATCCTCCCTCAATCACTGTCTCCCTTGAGTGTGTTACAATGTGACCCTCAAAGCTCCTGCTCCCAGTCAGTCATTGCCTCCTACAGTCCCCCAAGCAGTGGACCACTTCCCCAAGTGGTTCCCAGTACCATACCAAGGCCTTCTTAAAGACCCATGTTCACTATCATATAAATAAATTTCATGGGCCAACATATAAACTCTGAATTAAAGTACACTTGCAATTCAAGTTACAAAAATACTTATATACATACAGAAATAAGGCAAGAAAGAGTGAAAATCAACGAGCCAAGCAGTAAACTTAAATTAGAAAACCCCACTTACTCTATAGCTCCCATCACTAAGAACCCCACCACTCACTCCGCAGACTCGACATCACTCATTCCACACACCCCCATCACTCGGCCCCCAATTCCCAACATCACTCACACCAAGCGGATTACCCCCCTCATCGACCCCGCAGATTCCCCATTGCTAATGTTCCAAATCACCTCAGCATCCCACAGGCGACTCACAGGTTAGAAGAGTTGACAACAGAAGCGAAATGGCCGCTCTGGGCCACTTCCGATTCGAATCCCTGTCAGGATTTGGGAGGCTGTGTTTGAACGTTGCTCATGCTCACTAGCACCTTGGAAGCCACGGTCTGCCAATAGTTATCATGGCGTATCAAGTCCGTTGGTCTATTCCGCGGTTCATTTTCCTTCAAGGACGGTATCGGGAGAACAAGATGGCCCCGCCCATAAGGATTATATTAGGGAGGACGCCATTTTCAAAGACTCTCCGTTCCGTACAGCCGGGGAACGCACTAGGCAATCTTCATAAAGTTGAAGTCTTGGTGTTGTTTCCCATTGGCGAGGGACCAATTAAAGATGTGTGTAGATACAGTTCTAGGAGAAAAATAGCATTGCATATTCTGAAAAATATCCTTTCTCTGTACTTTTCACACTGATTAAAAGCCCCTTTCTCACTATCTGGCCTCTTCCCTGTCAAGACTGCCCAGATGGTCAGAGATCTGTCGGGAGCCCAAAGGTGCGGAACTTGGCAGAGAACTCCTAAAAGCGTCGTGATTTCCTTAGTAATGAGAGCCTTTAAAGAATCGTGTGACGTTAATGAGGTGATTTTTGAGAGGGCTAAGGCATTTCTCATTTTACTGTTCTTCATTATGCTTCACAGATATTGCCCCCCGCTTTTTTTAAAAAAACAAGTTGAAGGTTTGGGGCAGCCCAGTGTAGAGCAAGTCTGTTAGTGCCGTTTTTCCAACAGCATTTGCTCACTTCATGTCTCTGAGTCACACTTTGGTATTTCTTGAAGTATTTCAATTTTTTTATTATATTTTTATGGTGATCTGTGATAGTGATCTTTGATGTTACTATTAAAAAGATGACAAATCTCCGAAGGCTCAAATGATAGTTAGCCTACTTTAGCAAAAAAGTATTTTTGAATTAAGCTTTGTACATTAAAAAATATTTATTTTCATTTATTTTTGGCACTACTGGGTCTTTGTTGCTGCAAGGACTGCAGCAACAGCCCTTGAGGTGTTGAGGTGAGCAAGGGCTACTCTCTCATTGTGGTGTTTGCACTTCTCTCATTGCAATGGCTTCTCTTCTTGTGGAGCACGGGCTCTTGGTGTGTGGACTTAAGTAGTTGTGGCACATGGGCTTAGTAATTGCAGCTGCCCGGCTCTAGAGCACAGTCATAGTAGTTGCGGTGCTCAGGCTTAGTTGCTCTGTGACATGTGGGATCTTCCTGAACTAGGGATAAGAACCCGTGTTTTCTGCATTGGCAGGAGGATTCTTTACCACCAAGCCACCAGGGAAGCCCTGTACATTTTTTTTTTTTTAGAGACATATTGCTATGGCACAGTCACTGCACCGTGTGATGTAAAAATATAGTGTAATCATAACTTTTATGCACCGAAAAAAAAAATATATTGTTTGCCTCACTTTGTTGAGGTACTTGCTTTATTGTGAACTTGAACTATCCCCAAGGTATGCCTGTCTGCTAAAATGTCTGTGTGAATTTGAATTCCTCAGTCAGAGGGCACACACATTACCAGTGTTGATAGAATACAGTATGGCCAAATGACTCTCCAGGAGGTTGTACCAATTTGCCTCACTATCCCCTATAATGTGACTCATCTCTGCTTCTTTCCAACCTCAACAGCAGTGTACATTAGCACTGATTTGGATCTTTCTATCTTACCAATGAAAAATGTACCCATTATAGTTTTAACTAGAATTTCTCATTATAGACATGAAAGTAAAGTATTTTTAAGTAGGTTTCATAATGATTACTACTTTCCATTCTAATCTGTTCTGCCAACCCTGAATATTCATTAGGACTGATGGTGATGCTGAAGTTCCAATACTTTGACCACCTGATGTGAAGAGCCTATTCATTGGAAAGACCCTGATGCTGGGAAAGATTGAGGGTGGGAGGAGAAGGGGATGACAGAGAATCAGATAGTTGGGTGGCATCACCGACTCAATGGACATGAGTATGAGTAAACTTTGGGAGATAGTGAAGGACAGAAAAGCCTGGCATGCTGTAGTTCATGGGATCACAAAGACTCGGACATGACTGAGCAACAACAATCTTTTCTGCTGTTCTGCCATTCAATGGCTGTTCATATCTGTCTCATGATTATTAGTGTATATTTCTTTCTTAAAATTTTGGATAACTCTTTTATATAGGAACTACAATCATTAGTCTATAGTAGGATTATGACTATATTTTCCTGGCTTGTCCTTGTCTTCTGATTTCATTTACCTTGGATTTGCTATCCAAGGTAAATATATTCTCCTGGCTTATTCTTGTCTTCTGATTTCATTTACCTATCCAAGGTAAATGTTTTTTGTTTTATATAGTTGAACTATATAAATATAGTTCATATAAATATAAAAAATAAATTTAAATGTATAAATAAATTTGTGAACTTATGTCTTGAAAGCTTTAAAGCTTTTTACTATTTGCTTATCACTCTGGCATTTCCAACTCTGAGAATGTATATGACGTTGTGAAATGTGACCTAAAATGGAGTCACTTATGTCAAGGGTATTTTTTTTTCCTTAATGGAGCTAGGAGGCCATTAAGGGGGTGGACCTTACACACATCTCCACCAGGTGGAATCTTGAACTTTTCAACTGGGCCAACCACAGATATTTCAAGAACTCTGCAAGAACACCTGTGACTTGTCACAACAACGAACTTTTTCCACCCTCTAGTTATAGCCTTAGCAGTCAAGCATGTTCAGCCAACACTAGATCCTGCCTCCAACTCCAGTGAAAATTCTTTGTAATGCAAATCTCCCTTCTTTGCTTTTAAAACCCCCTGACTTTTACTCCCATGTGGGACACAGTTTCGTTGCTCCCTGAATTTGTGTGCCCCAAATTGCAAGTCTTTGATCACAAATAAGTGCTTTCTGCCTGCTCATTGCTTCCTAGGTTTATTTAGATTGATGATGTATGTATTATAATGTATACACATATGCACACAAACACAATTACATTTATGTTTATATTGGATTTATATTTACATGTAATCTTGCCAAGGTTTCCTCTCTTCGCCTCTGCCCCCAACACATCCATGCCCACTCCTTTCCTTTTGCCTTTTAGGATTATTGTCTGTGCCTTGAAAATCCAAGGCCACTTCTCAACACAGTTGTTTCTTCAATTTCATTCTCTCTTCTTGCTTAGATGATTATTATATCTGTAGATCAAGGTGTTTTATAGCCCCTGGGTTTGACTCTGCTTAAAGGGATCCTCTTGGGGCCAGCTTCATACTCACCTGTGGATCATCTGAATCTAGGTGAGCAAGCTCTTCCTCAGATGATCTACACCTAAGCCCCCAAATCCCAAGGGAGGCTGGCCTTGTCTGTCTTCCCCAGGGTGAATTCTCTGTAGTCTTAGCCCATAACTTCCTCTTACAATTCCCCACAAAATTGGAGGGTCCTGGAGGCGCTGTAGTCAAAGCTGTGGTTTTTCCAGTAGTCATGTACAGATGTGAGCATTGGACCATAAAGAAGGCTGAGTGCTGAAGAATTGAGACTTTAGAACTGTGGTGTTGGAGAAGACTCTTGAGACTTCCTTGAACAGCAAGAAGATCAAACCAGTCAATCCTAAAGGAAATCAACCCTAAACATTCATTGGAAGGACTGATGCTGAAGCTGAAGCTCCAATACTTTGGCCACCTGATGTGAAGAGCTGACTCATTGGAAAAGACCTGGGAACGACTGAAGGCAGGAGGAGAAGGGGACAACAGAGGATGAGATGGTTGGATGGCATCACCAACTCAATAGACATGAGTTTGCAAAAACTCCAGGAGATAGTAAAGGACAGGGAAGCCTAGCATGCTACAGTCCATGGGGTCGCAAAGAGTTGGACTGACTGAGTGACTGAACACCAAGAGTTGCATGGTTGGGTTTGTGGACTGAAACACTGTCTCTCTTCTGGCCATGGTGAGAGGCAGAACACGGAAGCTCAGATGGACAGAGTCTCTGTCTCCTAGGCACTTCCCTCACTACAGCTCACGTCTGTGCATCAGGTCATACTTGCTGACTTTTCTCAGCCAGAAATAACCTCTGTCCAGTTTCATGTCTGGTCTCCTGAACTGGCCCCATGGGAGAGGATGGTGGATGTACAGATCAGTCCTTGCCTGGTGTCCTGGTCCCTCCCCTCCACTGCTCTGACCTAATGGGATTTACCCCTGCAGGCTACATTTTCCAGATATCTTTGTTAGCTAGCCTCCCACTAGGTTCAGTTAGTCAAATGCTGGAGATTAAAATCAAGGAAATGGAACAAAATAGAAAGCCCAGAGATAAATCCACGCACATATGGACACCTTATCTTTGACAAAGGAGGCAAGAATATACAATGGATTAAAGACAATCTCTTTAACAAGTGGTGCTGGGAAAACAGACCAACCACTTGTCAAAGAATGAAACTAGAACACTTTCTAACACCATACACAAAAATAAACTCAAAATGGATTAAAGATCTAAACATAAGACCAGAAACTATAAAACTCCTAGAGGAGAACATAGGCAAAACACTCTCCGACATACATCACAGCAGGATCCTCTATGACCCACCTCCCAGAATATTGGAAATAAAAGCAAAAATAAACAAATGGGACCTAATTAACCTTAAAAGCTTCTGCACAACAAAGGAAACTATAAGCAAGGTGAAAAGACGGCCTTCAGAATGGGAGAAAATAATAGCAAATGAAGCAACTGACAAACAACTAATCTCAAAAATATACAAGCAACTCCCTACAGCTCAATTCCAGAAAAATAAACGACCCAATCAAAAAATGGGCCAAAGAACTAAATAGACATTTCTCCAAAGAAGACATACAGATGGCTAACAAACATGAAAAGATGCTCAACATCACTCGTTATCAGAGAAATGCAAATCAAAACCACTATGAGGTACCATTTCATGCCAGTCAGAATGGCTGCAATCCAAAAGACTACAAGCAATAAATGCTGGAGAGGGTATGGAGAAAAGGGAACCCTCTTATACTGTTGGTGGGAATGCAAACTAGTACAGCCACTATGGAGAACAATGTGGAGATTCCTTAAAAATCTGTAAATAGAACTGCCTTATGACCCAGCAATCCCACTGCTGGGCATACACACTGAGGAAACCAGAAGGGAAAGAGACACGTGTACCCCAATGTTCATCGCAGCACTGTTTATAATAGCCAGGACATGGAAGCAACCTAGATGTCCATCAGCAGATGAATGGATAAGAAAGCTGTGGTACATATACACAATGGAGTATTACTCAGCCATGAAAAAGAATACATTTGAATCAGTTCTAATGAGATGGATGAAACTGGAGCCTATTATACAGAGTGAAGTAAGCCAGAAAGAAAAACACCAATACAGTATACTAACGCATATATATGGAATTTAGAAAGATGGTAACAATAACCCTGTATACGAGACAGCAAAAGAGACACTGATGTATAGAACAGTCTTTTGGACTTTGTGGGAGAGGGAGAGGGAGAGGGTGGAATGATTTGGGAGAATGGCATTGAAACACGTATAATATCATATATGAAACGAGTTGCTAGTCCAGGTTCGATGCACGATACTGGATGCTTGGGGCTGGTGCACTGGGACGACCCAGAGGGATGGTACAGGGAGGGGGGAGGGAGGAGGGTTCAGGATGGGGAACACCTGTATACCTGTGGCGGATTCATTTTGATATATGGCAAAACCAATACAATATATTAAATTAAAAAAATAATTAAAAAAAAAGTTTTTAAATAAAATCAAGGAAGAAGTGCTCGAGATTCAGCGGCTCAGATATTAAAATCGGAATGATAGAGAAGATTAGCATGGCCCCATGCAAGAATGACACACAAACTCATGAAATGTTCCGTATATTTTGGATTAACTGTCCCAAGAAAGTAGAAGAGGGCCCTTTCTGTACCAAGAGGTGACTTGAATTTACATGTTGAATGCTGTAATCAAGGACAAACAACTAGGCTCTACAAATTAAACCATCCTGTTTTCTCTATAAAAAATACATCAAGGAAGAAAATGTAAAATCCAGGGTATTTCTTTCTTCCCCTCTCTTTGCATTGTGCAACCTCTCTGGCAGTGACTGCACCCCACCTCTGAGCTTCTCCCAAGAGAGAAGACGTGCTGTGGTTTTGGAGTATCTATTCACAGGAGACAAACTCCAGCTGCTCATCCTGGGGTCTGTTTATCTCCTGCCTCATTACCAGTCTTGGGTTTCATCCCAGATCTTTCATTCTTGTTTCACTTCCCAAGCATCCCCATCCCTCCTTAGTCTGAAATGTATTTCCTGTGCAATCATCAATTTGTAGACCTGAGTTATTTTGATGTTATTCCTGCTCCTTGCAGTTCTTTTCTAACTCCTATCCTTCCCATGACCCTGAAATGCTTCATGTTATTATAAATGAGGAGAGTCATTTCCGATTCTTTGCTTCAGA
>NW_011477100.1:10372-24676 GCF_000754665.1 Bison bison bison | reverse complement strand
ATCTGCCTCATTGTGACTTTATGGCCACTATTGCTTCTGGTGATGGAAAAATCACCTGAAAATTCTGCCCAACTGGAGTTGCTGGCGTTTTCCCAAATAACTATATTTTCCCCTTTGTTGTTATTGTTCAGTTGCTAATTCATGTACACCTTTGCAATCCCTTGGACTGCAGCACGCCAGGCTTCCCTGTCCTTCACTGTCTCCTGGAGTTTTTGCAAACTCATTGAGTTGATGATGCCATCCAACCATCTCATCCTCTGTTGCCCCCTTCTCCTCCTGCCCTCAGCTTTCCCCAGCATCAGGGTCTTTTCCAATGAGTTGGCTCTTCACATCAGGTGGCCAAAGTATTGGAGCTTTAGCTTCAGCTTCAGCATCAGTCCTTCTAATGAATATTCAGGACTGACTTCCTTTAGGGTTGACTGATTGATCTCCTTGCAGTCCAAAGGACTCTCAAGAGTCTTCTCCAACACCACAGTTCAAAAGCACCAATTCTTAGGCATTCTTTACTACTGGAAAGACCAGCTTTGACTATACAGACCTTTGTTGGCAAAGTGATGACTTTGCTTTTTAATACACTGTCTAATTTTGTCAGAGCTTTTCTTCCAAAGAGAAAGTGTCTTTTAATTTCATGGCTGCAGTCCCCATCTACAGTGATTCTGGAGCCCAAGAAAATAAAAGTTTCTCATTGTTCCCATTTTTTCCCTATTTGCCATGAAGTGTTGGGAATGGATGACATGATCTACATTTTTTGAATGTTGAGTTTTAAGCCAGCTTTTCCACTCTCCTCTCTCACCCTCAACAGGAGGCTCTTTAGTTCCTGTTGGCTTTCTTCCATTAGACTGGTATCATCTGCATATCTGAAGTTGTTATTTCTTCCTGTGGTCTTGATTCCAGCTTGTGATGCATCCAGCCCAACATTTCTCTTGATGTACTCTACATATAAGTTAAATAAAGAATCCCGAAGACTGCATCCTCTGTGAGACTCCAAACTCCTCCCCTGGCTGTAGGGAATAACACTTTGAAGATGGCAGCCTCCAATAACTAGTTCAAATGGGTGGGATCAAGTTGTTTGCCTGATGAAACTATTGAATATATGTGAACAAAGGAAATAGAGAAAACCTGTCATTAGCCATGATAACTACTGGCAGCGAGTAGCTTCACAAATGCTAGTGAACATATGTTTTGATAGATGGTGGTCAGAGAGGTCAAGCTAGGACTCTGACACAAACTGGAAGTGGCCTAGAGAGATGGTTTCACTGATGTTACCACAGATTTTTCACCCACACAGTGCTTGAGGGAAGCTGAGGTGATATAGCGTGGTTGTTTGGGGGCTTTTGGGGGCTCAGTGATGGGATGTCTGTTTGTGGCAAGTGGTGACGATTCTGTGGGGAGAATAATGGGGAAAGGGGTCTGAGAGTTGAATAATGGGTGCGTCTCTAGAGTGAGTGATGGGAGTTCTGTGGGGTAGTGATAGGAGGTCAGCCGGGGTCATTTGCAGGATGAATGATGGAGGAGCTGTGAGGTGTGTGAAGGGGGTGTTTTCTGTAGCTTAAATTAGTGATAAGTTCATTACTTTTTAACCTTGTATATTTTTTATGTACTTCTGGTAATTGTCATATATGCTGTTTTTGTAATTTTAAAATCCCAAATGTACCTTAATATGAGTTTTTATTTTGTCTTTTCCTAGTTCAGTTCAGTCACTCAGTCGTGTCTGACTCTTTGCAACCCCATGAACCACAGCACACCAGGCCTCCCTATCCATCACCAACTCCCGGAGTGCACCCAAACCGATGTCCATTGAGTTGGTGATGCCATCTAACCATCCCATCCTCTGTCGTCCCCTTCTCTTCCTGCTCTCAACGTTTCCCAGCATCAGGGTCTTTTCAAATGAGTCTGCTCTTCGCATCAGGTGGCCAAAGTATTAGAGTTTCAGCTTCAGCATCAGTCCTTCCAATGAATATTCAGGACTGATTTCCTTTAGGATGGACTGGTTGGATCTCCTTGCAGTCCAGGGGACTCTCAAGAGTCTTCTCCAACACCACAGTTCAAAAGCATCAATTCTTCGGTGCTCAGCTTTCTTTATAATCCAACTCTCACATCCATACATGACCACCAGAAAAATCATAGCCTTGACTAGATGGACCTTTATTGACAAAGTAATATCTCTGCTTTTTAATATGCTGTCTAGGTTGGTCATAACTTTCCTTCCAAGGAGTAAGCATCTTTTAATTTCATAGCTGCAGTCACCATCTGCAGTGATTTTGGAGCTCAGAAAAAGTCAGCCACTGTTTTCACTGTTTCCCCATCTATTTGCCATGAAGTGATGGGACCAGATGCCATGATCTTAGTTTTCTGAATGTTGAGCTTTAAGCCAACTTTTTCACTCTCCCCTTTCACCTTCATTGAGAGGCTCTTTAGTTCTTCTTCACTTTCTGCCATAAGGATGGTGTCATCTGCATATCTGAGGTTATTGATATTTCTCCCAGCAATCTTGATTCCAGCCTGTGCTTCCTCCAGCCCAGCGTTTCTCATGATGTACTCTGCTTATAAGTTAAATAAGCAGGGTGACAATATACAGTCTTGACGTACTCCTTTTCCTATTTGGAAGCAGTCTATTGTTCCATGTCCAGTTCTAACTGTTCTTTCCTAGGGGCTTGCTCATTTGAGGATAGTGAACATGTATCTTAAGAGGACCTTCAGTTCACTTCAGTTCAGTCACTCAGTCATGTCCCGCTTTTTGCGACCCCATGGACACGTCAGGCTTCCCTGTCCATCACCAACTCCCAGAGCTTGCTCAAACTCATATCCATTGAATCAATGATGCCATCCAACCATCTCATCCTCTGTCATACCCTTCTCCTTCCGCCTTAGTGGATGGTATTAGAGGACATGTGGGGAAATGATTCATGGCTTGGGAGACTGTAGGGTTTGGGAATTGACTGAGAGTCTGGGAGCTTCAGGGACTGCAGGACTTGAGGGTCATGTTGTAGCACACTTGGGGGGCCAGTGAGTGGTAATGAGTTGGTAGCATGGAGTGCTGAGGAGAGCTGAAATTGTGAGCATGTTGAGGCCAGTTGACTGGAGGTGTAGGAGACAGTGATGGGAGTTTGTGACTGCATTGCTTCCAAATGGTGAGTGTTGACAGTCTTTGGGGAAATGGTCATTGTTGGCTCTTCTTTGGGTCCCAGTGAATGTGTTAAAAGTCACTGACTGGCAGTTGAACAGATTCTTGATGGGTTTCCATTGGAATGCCATATTTCGAGCCTTGTTTGGGAGATTATTTGAAGATTTGTGAAATTAGTAGCAATAAGATAGATTAATGATGTCAGAGCTTGGGCCATGTCAGTGACTCAGGGGCATTTCAGGATCCTCTGGCAGCCTTATCTTCAGACGGGAGATAATCAGTGATTCAGTGTCCTGATATGATACAGATCTGTGGGTTTTCCAGGTCATGGTGTGAGGTTGGGTATGGTGAATTTAACTTTTATCTTTGTTGGAAAGGCTGGGCTATGTAGGGTGTCATGGATAGGCAGTGAAATGTCCAGTAGCTCAGAGTAGGCACAACAGACATGGCCACTCCAAAACTTAAGCTGTCTGAAGGCAACAGGAAATGGAAATGGTGGTCATGTAGGGAACCACATGGGATAGTGGCGATTGTGTGCAGTTTAGAATGAGGCAGATGTTGGACTGATTCCCTGTACATCCTTTTACTTCCTTTTTGGCCTTAAGGCAAGTTATGTAACAGCACTCAGCCTCCATTTCCTCATCCACAGAATGGGTATAATAATGAACGTAATAGTTAGCTGACAGGATTATGTGGAAATTAAACATGGTACCTGATACCTGACTTTTATTTTATTCACTGTTTACTATGTGCCCGGCAGGTGCTAAGGGCTCAACCAGCTTCAACTCCTGTAAGTTTCAAAACTTGAGTCCCTCCTCAGATGCATGTTCACTGTCCTCAGATGAGCAGGTCTCATGAACCAATGATATAAAACCCAACAGTAAAACTACACTTGGAGTTTAATGGTTACAAAAGTACTGATGCACTGATACAGAAAAACAAAAGGAGAGGGTTAAACTTCATGAACCGTACATCCAACTTGCCCCCAACACTCAGAACCTCATCATTCACCCCACAGACTCCCTGTCACACAGCCCAAAGACCCTCTCATCACTCACCTTACACAGCCCCCATCATTCACCCCCCTCCCCAGTGCCCTGGAGGAGATCACTCTCCTCAAAGACCCCGCCCCCTATGACCCACTGTAACTCTCCATCACTCACCCTGGACCCACCCCCAATGCTCATCCTACAGATTCCCCATCACTCTCCCCAGCACATCTATTCTAACAGACACACACTTCTTCATCAGCCAGACCATGGTTTCCTTGGTAATACAGAAGGCCTGTGGACAAGGAAAGAAGGCCCCTTGTGATTTGCTCTCAGCAGGAGGATCCAGTTTGTCTCAGGAACAGGGAGTCCAGATCTGCTCCTCCTGTGTCTGTCCCCTGGTTCTTGAGAACCATTCCTGGGGCCGGGGGACATTTGAGGAAGTGAGCCACTGCTTAGGGGACCGTAGGAAGCAGTGACTGATTGGGAATGGGAGCTTCAGGAATCAGAGGGCTTTGAGGTTTACATTGTAATACATTCAGGGGGCCAGTGATTGAGGACCTATGAAATCAGTAAAATGGGGGACTAAGGGAAGCATATGGGAGCCATTCAACTAGAGACGTTGGGCAGTGAGTGTTGAGGTCCTTTGTGAATGGATGAGTGGGTCAATGTTGGCATCTCCTTGGGTGCCTGAGGACATGGTAAGGGTCAGTGATGGGCTGATGAGCAGATTGATGATGGTTTCCTGTTGGAATGAGTTACTTGAAACCCCCAATTAGGGATTATTTAGGGTCCAGTGTTTGTCAAGTGCGAAGCAGACGCTCAGGGTTTCACAAGCCTCATCGAATGTCACTTTCACTTCTGTGATTAGTACCTTCCTCCACATTTTGGAAACTACACCTAAAGTCATAGCTTCATATTCTCACAGTTATAAGGTGGCAGACCTGTGATTAAGTTTCATTAAGTGTAGTCCAAATCTCTTGTGGTGTTTTTTGTTTGTTTGTTTTATTGCTGTTCAGTTTTCCTGATCTTTGTCTACCATCAGTGCCTAGCCCCATGACCTTCTCCATGGGTCCCCAGAAATTGATGTAGAGAGAATGGTGGATGAGTGGCCATATGGTCACTGCCTTTCAAGGGCTTCTCGGTGCCTCTGCAGAGCCCCTGGGTCAGGCCACATTGTCGAGGCTACAGGATTCTCCTTCCCAGCCCAGCCCCACTCTCTCCTGCGGCTCTGGTTGGAGCCTCCTGATGCCCACCATCTTTGGGCTCCTGGAGTTGTCAGAGCAGAAGCCCAGAGGGGACTTGCTGCTGATGTGAGTTTGCCCCAGAGGCCCCAGGTCTTTGATGGAGCATGTGAGATAAGCAGGAGCGACCCCCACCCCAGGGACAGTTCTCCAGAACTTGAGGGCAGGCACGGGAAGCAGACGATTCTGGACCTCCTGTTCTGGAGAGTCTACTCAGCAATGAAATGAAATGAACTGCCAACGCAGGGGCCAACCTCATGCAAGAATCCCAAGAAGCCAGCTGTGAAAGAGTACGTGATTACGATTCCATTTCTCTGAAGTTCTAATATGGCTAAAACTAAGCTATGGTGATAGGAAGGCTGCCACAGGCGAGGGCTAGTATAAGGAAAATTTGAGCAGTGATGGAAATATTCCACATCTTGGTTGAGGTGGATGTATCCATTTATCAAAACCCATTAAAACATGTGCAGTATACATAAATACATAATATAAAAATTACTTATTATATATATAGATCTGTATGTCACATAAAGTGTATATCATCCATATATGATAAAATATGTAAGATACTGTAATGTTGGATATGATATTATGCTTTTGTCAAAACCCATAGAACTGGATAACACAAAGAGAGAACTTCAATGAAAACTATGGACTTCAGTTGATGGTAATGTGTCAGTATTGGTTCATTAACTGTAACAAATACTCTACAGTAATGCAAGATGGAAGAATGTGAGGGGGTCGAGGTACATATGGGAGCTGCCTGTAGTATCTGCTCAATTTTTCTGTAAACCTCACACTGTCCAAAAAAATAAAGTCTATTACTTATTTTAAAAATTACTTGTTGGATATAAATCCATTATTTACAAATGTGCCTAAATATATCTTCATTATATGTAAATTATACCACAATAAGAAAAAATGAAGCAAGACACAGGCAATGACATAATATGATTATACTTATAAAAAGTTCAAAAATAGGTTTGTGTGAACTGTACTTTCTAGGGATTCATTGGTGATAAAACTATAAAGAAAACATGGAAATGGTTCATGTAAAAGCCACGATCGTGGATACTTTTAGGAGTACACAGTGTTGCATCCCACAGTGCTATGACCAGCGACACATAGATTTGATCACATCAAAATGAAGGACAATGGAGATAAATTGAATCAAGAAATGGCAGAATGGGAGCAATTATTTCCTTCATTTAAGCTCACAAGAGCTTTTTAATTAGAATGCACCAAAATTTCCACAAATCAACAAGAAGAAAAGCAAGCCAATATAAAAATAGCAAAGAATATGAATATTTATTTCAGAAATGTGGAAATATGAATGGAAAACAAGTCCACATTGAGATGCTCAAACACACTGGTAATGGAAAAACACCACACAGAAACCAGATACTGCTCTACACATGTCAGATTGGAAAACCCAAAAGGCAGATAACAGCAAGTGTTGCAGAGATGTGAGAAAATAGGAACTTCATGCTCTATGGTGGGAGTGTAGACTGTTGAGCTATTTGGGGAACTGGCCATACTTGATATTTCAAACTGGAGATATTTTGTGAACTGACTGCATTTGCTGTGTGGTACATCACTACAGTGCACACTTACCCGTTTATCTTCTGAACATTATACACTTCACCATAAAAAAATTTTCAGCTGACATCAAGTGGAAATAGCCAGGAAAGAAAATGTGTACTGTAGGATGCCAATCACATAAACATTAAAAACAGTATTTATAAAACCATAACTTTGAAATTTAGGGGTATGTGTTTCATTGGTAAACATATTACCCTCTAAGGTTAATAGTGGGCTTTCCAGGTAGGGCTAGTGGTAAAGAACCCACCTGCCAATGCAAGAGACACAAGAGAGGCGGGTTTGATCCCTGGGAGGACCCCTGGAGGAGGGCATGGCAACCCACTCTAGTATTCTTGCCTGAAGAATTCCATGGACACGGGAGCCTCGTGGGTACAGTCCATAGCGTTGCATAGAGTCGGACACAACTGAAGCAACTTAGCACAGCACACAAGGTTAGTAATAGGGATGAGATCAGAGTCTCTAGAGAGGTTGATCAGGAAAACGTCACAGTCCTTCTGTGTAAACCCTTTGAGTAGATTTAAGACATTTTTTATTATTTTTTAAATTTTTGGCTGCACTGAATCTTCGTTGCTTTGCTCTGGCTTTCTCTAGTTGCCGTGAGCGGGGGCTACTCTGTTGCGGTGCGCGGCGTCTCATGGCAGTGCCTTCTCTTGTTGTCGAACACAGGCTCTAAGTGTGCAGGCTTTGGTCCTTGCAGCATGTGGGCTCAGTAGTTGTGACTCAAGGGCTTAGTTGCTCTGAGGCATATGTAATCTTCCTGGACCAGGGATCGGACCCATGTCCCCTGCACTGGCAGGTGGATCCTTATCCACTGCACCACCAGGGAAGTCCCCCTTTGAACAGATAATTCACAGACAGGGGTTACAGTTAATTTTAAAAGATGAGAAAAGTTGTTTATAATCACATCAATGCAAAGAAAAGATATAATACTGTTTCTCTACTCTTGAATTAGCAAAAGTGAAAAAAGTCAGGCATACCATGCATTCTCATGAGAGTAGGGCACTTTTGGAAAACGTCGTGTTGGCTTTAAATGGAATTGGAGGAGTCTCCACAGACTGTATCAATTAGAAATGCATTTCACTCTAAGTTTAAAAAAAAAAAAAAAGCTGACTTTCAGGAACCTTAACCAATAGGGCTTTATTTTTCTCTCAAAACAAGATGTCAGTGGGAGGTGAGGGGGGTGGGAGCTGCAGCTGACTATAATCCAGTGGCCTGACAGAACCCAGAGGATTTTAGAGTGTAAAGAAGAAGGAAGAAAGAGAGCCTCAGGGAAAGACAAGCCCCCAGACCAGAGGGTCGGCCCCTCCCTGATCTTCTCCTTCCTCCGCAGGCCGAACCCTTCTGACTCAGCTGCTTTCCTGGCCTGAGGTCCAGATCTGATTCGTGTCTAGTCAGACCTTTCTGCATAATCCAATGATTCCCAAGCTTCAAACCCGACCCCGAGTCAGCAACATGGACAGCGCCACACCCGCTTCTGGGGACCACATGCTCTCTTGGCTGGAAAGAGCGATCCCGCTGTGGGTACGTTCTGATGTGAAGAAGTGGGACGGGCTTGGGGACTGGTAATGAACAGGATAAAAGCCTCCCTGTCTAGGTTCTAACCAGGCTCCGAGAAACCTATGTGGGGAAAATAGACCCCGAAACTCCACATCTCACTTAAGGGAAGTGGGAGTTGGTCTGCGGGGGTGAAAGTCAGGGTTTCAGGGTATAAGACAGCTGTGGCCCCAAGAGAGAAGAGCTCGGCTTTCACTTCCCCCCGACCCCCCTCCCCGGTGGCGCAAAGGAGAGAGGGGTATTTCTGCTGGAGAGAAGACTGATATAGAAGTCATACACTTCAACCCAAGAAGTGTCCCAGCTCTCTTGTCACCCCATGGTCGCCCCCACCTCTAAGCTAGGAGACTAATCAGATGGTGTCAGGTGACTCCAGATTAGCCTCTGGAGCCCAGAGATGTTGCTGCCACTGTGGCTGCAGCTGGGAGGGCAGCAGATGTGAGGAGGTGGTTTCCGGGCGGGGCTGCAGTCAGAGGCTCTGTTTCCTGCAGTGGTCCCTGGAGGGTGGTGCAGGTGTAACCTTCACTGAGGGTGGTGAAGGAGGACTCATGCTTCCCATCCTGTTCACTTCAACCCTTGGGTTTTCTGGACTGACTTTAGCCCACTCAACATCCACCTTCAGATCCCAGAGGTGTCCAGCAGACACTGTAATCCCTTTCCACCCACAGACCCCCATCAAAATCTGGAAGAAACTCTCTGGGGCCAGTCCAACCTTCTGTGGGGCCCAGGGGCCCACAGTTGCTCTCTAAGCATTAGATTTGCCAAGGTGCAGGAAAGTGAGAATACTTTCAGGTAGAGAAATATCATGTGAAAAATGACTCCCAATATGGGGCTTCCCAGGTGGCCCGGTGATAAAGAATCTGCCTGCCAATGCAGAAGACACAGGATTGATCTCTGGAGTAGGAAATGGCAACCCGCTCCAGTATTCTTGCCTGCAAAATCCCATGGACAATGGACTTTAAAGGGCTACAAAGGTCGAGAAGAGTCAGACACAACTAAGTGACTGAGCACGCGTGCACGCCTCCTTATATATCTGAATGTGACAAGCAGTCAAGGATCCCCAGCAGAGGACCCTAGAGACAGGAACACAGCTGCTTCTTATCTGAAAGGTGGGGAGAAGCGTTCACGATCCCAGGGGAAGCTGAGGTGGACTCTCAGGATCTCCTTTTTGAGGTCTGAATCTTTTCCTTCTCTCCACCTTATACCAGAATATCCCCAAATCTACATCCCTTTAACCTGAAGCCCAACTGTCTTAGAGTCTAAACAGCTCAAAGTCCAGTAGGAAGATACTTCTCTCCTCCACGGGACCCAAGGCTCCCCATTCCTTATTATTCACCCATATGCTCGGGTCCCAAGAACAAGACACCAGGATACACACATTATATATAACATACATATATACAGTTGATTCACTTTGCTATACACCTGAAACTTTACACAACATCGCAAATGAACTATACTCCAATGAAAATATTAAAAATAAATAAATTTTAAAGAAGAGATCACGACACCAGCCCTATGTTTTCAGGCGACCTTCCTAGGAGGTGATAGATGTTGCTGTTTAGTTGCTAAGTTGTGTTCGACTCTTTTGCAACCCCATGGACTGTATGTAGCCCACAGGGGTAGCTCCTCTATCCATGGGATTTTCCCAGGCAGGAATACTGGAGTGTGTTGCTGTTTCCTTCTCCAGGGGATCTTCCTGGCCCAGGGATCGAACCCATATCTCCTACAGCTCCTGCATTGCAGGCAGATTCCTTATCACTGAGCCACCTGGAAAGCCACAGGAGGCGAAAGGTCTGTGCACAGAGCCATCCGAGGAATTCAGCTCATGGCTACAAACCTACAGGTGATTTTTCTGACCTGATCATAGGCAAACGCGAAAGCTTTCCTCGGCTGGCCTCATGGGGATGTTGTCTGCACACTGCAGTCTCTGAAAGGAGTTGCAGAGAAGGACTCAGACTGCTCTGGCCTGTCATACTCTTTACATTTTTGCATTCCTAGCTCATTCTTGGTCTGTCTATCTGAAGCCTTGGGCAGAGGTCTTCAGGCACCTCTTCTGAGGCCTTCTAATGCAGGGGGAGGAGGAGGAAAACTTGAAGACACTTTGCCCCACTCTGATTCAGGATTCGGTACTTTTCCACGCCTACCCCCACACCCCAACCCAGGATCCATAGATCTGTCGCAGCTTTTTGTTCTGGGTCCCTGGTACATGAAATGACCCTCATGTCTGTGCTGGCCCATTAGACCCCTTGACAAAGATTCTCCCCTTGGCTCAACTCTAGCCAGGCTCTTCGAGTTCTTTTTTTTAACTGATTTATTTTTGGTTGTGCTGGGTCTTCATTGCTGCGTGAAGGCTTCCTCTGTTTGCAGAGAGCGGGGGTTACTCCTTGTTGCGGTGCACCGGCTTTCACGGTGGCTTCTCGTGTTGTGGAGCACAGACGCCAAGCACGCGGGCTTCAGGAGTTGCGGCTCGCTGGCTCCAGAGTCCAGGCTCAGTAGCTGTGGTGCACGGACTTTCACTGCCCTGCACCACGTGTAATCTTCCGGAACCAAGGATCAAACACATGTCCCCTGCACTGGCAGATGGATTCTTACCCACCGCACCACCAGGGAAGTCAGTGCAACCCACGTCCCTTACCCTCCATATCTGATGGGCTTCCTCATCCTCCAGCCCCCAGCTGCTGTCTGGTCATCCTGTCCTGCCTTCAGCATGAAGCCTGGTGGGTCGGTTTAACCAGAACCCCCTTTTCCCCCGATGTTTCCTTTCAGTAATTTTCCATCTGCTGACCCCTCACCCTCCTCTTTGGCAATAAATCCCCAGTCTTTCTCATCGTTGTCAGAGTTGAGCCTGGTCTCTTTCCCCTGCAGCAAACCCCCATTGCGGAGGTCCCTGAACCTATGACAAAGGTCCTGAATGAAGTCTGCTTCATGGTTCCTTAAGTGTCATGAGCAGAAACAGAGACACAAATGGAAGGAACAAATGTGTTGTTGCCAAGGGGCGAAGGGTGGGTGGTAGGGTGAATTGGGAGATTGGGATTCACCTATATATACTACAATGTGTCAGGTTCCCTGGTGGAACTAGTAGTAAAGAACCCACCTGCCAACGCAGGAGATGTAAGAGATGCAGGTTCGATCCTTGGGTCAGGAAGATCCCCTGGAAGAGGCATGGCCACCCACTCCAGTATTCTTGCCTGGAGAATCCCATGGACAGAGGAGCCTGGTGGGGTCCATGGGGTCGCAGAGAATCAGATGTGATTGAGCACCTAAACAACAACAGTGTATAAAACAAATAACTAATGAGAACATATTGTGCAGCACAGGGAACTCTACTTTCTGCTCTGTGGTGACCTAAATGGGAAGGAAATTCAAAAAGAGGGGGCATATGTAAACATATGGTTGATTCGCTTTGCTGAACAGCAGAAACAGACATAGCAGTATAAAACTATACTCCAATTTTTTTTAAAAAATGAAAAAGAAGTGCCAAGAATAATTTTTTTCCCCTTAACAATTAGAATCACATCTTTTTCTTTAACACCCCCGCAACCATTCCGGAACATGGGGGAGTCACTGCTTTTCCATTTAGACTGTTGCTTATATCATCACAATAGGTGATTAAAGCCTTAATTGTTATTTTCATTTTGACTCAACTGCTTTAAGCAGCTGCCTCTGACACTAGCAGCTCAGGCTGTCTCTCCCCACTCGGCTGAGCTCCTGGCCCCAATCAGGTTCAGCATACCTTCTTGGTGTTGGTCAGGACACCTGGGTCCCTGAGGAGGGGCCCAATCGCAGCGCCTGTAGGACGTGATGCTTGGCCAGAAGCCTGGCCTGAAAAGGGAGAAGAAACCACAACAGTCCCCCACCACCACGCAGGAGACGTAAGAGATGCAGGTTCGATCCCTGGGTCAGGAAGATCCCCTGAAAGAGGGCATGGCAACCCACTCCAGTATTCTTGCCTCGCCACCCTTCTGCAGATCCAGCCAGAGTTAAAGTCATCATCTCGCCCCATGATTGAAGGAGAAAATACCTTCTTATCTCCATTCCAAATGCTCCAAGAGCCTGGGCTATTGGCCCCCATCCAAGGAAATGGCACAGGTAGGAAGGAAGCGCTCCTCTGGGGCAGTGATGGAGGGGCTGTTCCTACTGCTCAGGGCAGAAGTGGGGTCTTCAAGCTTAAGCGGGAGAGGGCTAAAGGCGGTCAGTGGGATTCCACAACCCGCCCCACCCCGCATTCGCCTCACCTCTCTGCTCCCTGCTGTCTGGCTGCTGCCCCTCTCTCCCCTCCCTGGCAAAACTCTCACCTGGGTCACCAATAACCACCTGTTCTCTTCCTGACCAGGCCATCTTGGTCACCACCACCAGCTCTCCCTACACCCCACAGTTAAGCTTAATTGGGGGCGTGTGGGCATGCAGGCGTGCAGGTTCCCACTGCCCTGCCCAAGGCCCTCTGCCCCCCGCTCAGTGAGTGTGTCTATGTGTCCACCTCCTGGGGCAGCTCTGCTACCTTCTCAGCCTCCGTCTGCACATTTATCCTGCTCTTGGCGGTGGCACTTCCATCCCTCACCCCCCAGTCACTGGAGTCAGGGCTCAGAGAGTCACTCTAGAGGCCTCTCTCTCCCCGGCCCCCCACGCCTCCCCTCAAATTTCACTTCCTCAAAGTGTCTTCAGTGGCGTCCCTTCTCCATCCCCCAGGCTGCTATCTCCCCGAAGGCGTGGTTCTCTTCTTCCCAATCACAGAAGCTTCCTCTTGGCCTCCAGCCTCTCCCTTCCAGCTGTTCCCTACACTGGCTTCAGCAAGATCATGTTATACCTATATGACTCTGTCCTGCTTCTACTCAAGAACCTTCCGTGGCTCCCCGTTGCCCTTAAATAAAGCTCAGGTTTGTTTGTCTTCCCCTACTGTTTGAGCTAGTTGAGGGTTAGAACTGATTCAAACCTGTCTTTTTTGTTTAAGAAAAAAACCACATTTTGGCCGTGTTGGGTCTTAGCAGCGGCGCACAGGCTCTTTCGTTGTGGTACACAGGCTACTCTCTAGTTGTGGCACGCAGGCTCCAGAGCACACAGGCTTCAGTAGTTGTGGCACGTGGGCTTGGCTGCCCCACGGCATGTGGGATCTTAGTTCCCCAACCAGGGATCAAACCCACGTCCCCTGTGCTGCAAGGTGGATTCTTAACCACCGGACCACCAGGGAAGTCCCAAATCTGTCCTGTTTTGTTAGTTTGTGAATGAATGAAGTAAAGGCATGTGTTGCTTCTCTTGCCTCATCTATACCTTCTTCTGCCCCTGGTGCTCATATAGGATATCTCCAGTTCCATCCCTAACAGGCCGCCTCCACGAGGATTCCCCAGACCATGACTCTTGGGGAGCTAGATAGGGGAACCCCCTTATCCAGTTCAGAAAACAGGGCAGGAGCCCAGGAGGCAGGACTCGGGGGCTCTCATCCTTCCTTGCTGCCTCACTCGGGCAAGTCCCCTGCCTCCTCCCATCCTCAGGGGTCACCTTCCAATATGCAGAAACAGCAGAATGATCTCAGCGGGGCCAACCACGGCTGACTCTCTAAGCCAGCTGACTCTCTAAGTTTCCTCTTAGGGGCTTGTGGCCTGGTATCCTCGGCGCAGCTTCCTGGTTGAGCTTCCTCCGCCCGCCCCTTATCTGCAGCTTGGCCTTCTCTTTCAGAGGGATCCGGAAGGTGGATCCTGCCCCGAGGGACATCAGGGAAGGGATGCCGCTGTTGCTGCTGCTGCTGCTGCCAGTGGTATGGGAAGGTGAGTGGGCCGAGGGGCACGGGGAACCCCCC
>NW_011477100.1:8736-10272 GCF_000754665.1 Bison bison bison | reverse complement strand
ACACACACTCACACACTGGGGCAGGCACTGGAGCTCCAGGCTGACTTTCTCCCTCTGCCCAGCACCCCTAGCTCAGCACCTGGAATTGCGGCAGAATGTGACAGTGCAGGAGGGCCTGTGTGTCTTCGTACCCTGCAGATTTTCCCTGCCCTGGGTTTCCTTTGGAAAGTTCTACATGTTTTGGTTCCGGGAAGGGGCAGATACAAAACGCGATCCCCCGGTGGCCTCGAACAAGCCAGAACAGAAGCTGCGTGAGGGGACCCAGGGGCGATTCTCCGTCCCCGGGGAGCCCCAGGCCAGAAACTGCAGCCTGAGCATCACGGATGTCAACGCAGGGGACAGCGGGACATACTTCTTTGAAGTCGAGACACACTTCCGTAAATACGCATATCTAAACAAGATGCTCTTTCTGAACGTGACAGGTACGGTAGGGTCGCTCAGGGAAAGAAAGGGGCACGGGAAACCAGGGCTGGGATGGGGGCGCCACGACAAGACCCCAGGGCAGGCCAACAAGATGCCAAGGGGACCCGCCCTATCCTTCTCTCTGCCCTCACCAGCCCTCACCCACCAGCCCCACGTCCGCAGCCCGGGGGCCCTGGAGCCCGGCCGCCCCGGGAACCTGACCTGCTCTGTGCCCTGGGCCTGTGAGCGGGCCACGCCCCCCATCTTCTCCTGGACGTCAGCTGCCCCCAGCTCCCTGGGCCCCAGGACCCCCTTCTCGTCGGTGATCACCCTCACCCCACGGCCCCAGGACCACGGCACCAGGCTCACCTGTCAGGTGAAGTTCCCCACAAGCGGGGCGATGGTGGAGCGAACCATCCTGCTCAATGTCACCTGTGAGTGAGGGGTAAGGATGCCGGGGGGGCCTGAGGATGTGCGGGCAGGGGAAGCCGTGGTGGGGCTTGACATCCAGGTCTTGCCCCTGAACAAGAAGGGCCGCCCGCTCTGTTGTTTCCATGGCACCAGTGCCCGCCCACTCCCTGGCCACGAATGTTGATCCTGCTTATCCTTCTGTCACAGATGCTCCACAGCACGTGGCCATCAGCATCTTCCAAGGAAACAGGACAGGTAGGAAGAAACCTCTTCCCTCCAGACTGGGGATGGAACCCAGAGCTTCGTTGGACCTCAGAGGACTTTTTGCTCATTCCTGTTAGACTCTTTGCGACCCCATGGACTGTAGCCCGCCAAGCTCCTCTGTCCATGAGATTTCCCAGGCAAGAATGGAGTAGGTTGCCATTTCCTCCTCCAGGGGATCTGCCCCACCCAGGGATCAAATCCACGACTCCTGCGTCCTGCATTGGCAGGCGGATTCTTTACCACTAGTGCCACCTGGGAAGCCCCCTCAGAGGACTAAGTGGAATATATTTGAGGGCCCAGCTATTGAGGTCAGACACAGGGAGAGCTGCGGTGGGGGAGGGGGAGCGGAATCCCAAAAGCTCAGCTCCCTGAAGTTAACCTTCAGCTCACCCACAGCTTTCTTTGGCTAAATTCAAAGGAAGCTGTCACATTCCTTTTGCATTCTCTCTGATTTTTTTT
>NW_011477100.1:8107-8233 GCF_000754665.1 Bison bison bison | reverse complement strand
ATGCAGGATCTTAGCTCCCTGACCAGGGATTGAACGCGTGTCCCCTGCAGTGGAAGTGTGGAGTCCTAACCACTGGACCACCAAGGAAATCCCTCTCTGATGTTTTACCGCCTTCTGTTTTCTCTT
>NW_011477100.1:4308-7276 GCF_000754665.1 Bison bison bison | reverse complement strand
GCTGAGGGTTGATGCCCAAGAAAAGAGGAGCCTGAATCCTTATATGAGTCTGCTAGGGCAGCCAGAACAAAGCACCTCCAACTGGGGGCTTAAACAGATACACCTCCCAGTTCTGGAGGCTGGAAGCCTAGGATGGAGGTGTCAGCAGGGTTGATATCATCGCAGGCTGTGAGATTTGTTCCAGGACTCTCCCCGCGACTTCTGGCAGCTTTGCTGGCAGTCTTTGGTGTTCTTGGCTCGTAGGATCATCACCCCCGTCTCTGCTTTCATGTTTGTATGTGTGAGTGCTCAGTCGCTTCAGGTGTGTCCGACTCTTTGTGACCCCGTGGACTGCAGCCCACCGGGCTCCTCTGTCCATGGGATTCTCCATGGAGTGGGTTGGAGTGCCCTCCTCCAGGGAAATCTTCCTGACCCAGGGATTGGACCCACAGCACCCCCGCAGCTGCCGGACCCCTCCTGCATTTGGGGGCAGGTTCTGCCTGCATGCGGGTCTCCTGCATTGGGGGGCAGGTCCTTTTCCATTAGCGCCACCTGGGAAGCCTCCCCATCCCCGCTTTCATGTTTACATGGCATTATTCTGCCCGCATGTGTCTGTCCAAATTCCCCCTTTTTAGGACATCAGTTATATTGGATTAGCCCCTGCTGATCTCGTGTTTTTTAATTAAATAGTTTATCTCTGGCTGTGCTGGGTCTTCGTTGCTATGGGAGCTTTCTCTAATTGTGGAGAGCGGGGGCTACTCTTGAGTTGTGGTGCTCGCTGACGTGGCTTCTCTTGTTGCAGAGCACAGGCTCTAGGGGCTTCAGTCGTTACAGCTCTCGGGCTCTAGAGGACAGACTATAGTTGTGGCGCAGGGGCTTAGCTGCTCTGAGGCATGTGAGATCTTCCTGGACCAGGGATCGAACCTGTGTCTCCCGCATTGGCTGGTGGACTCCTTCCCACTGAGCCACCAGGGGGCCCTGCTGGGCCTTCATTTTAACTTGATTACCTCAGTAGAGATCTCCTCTTCAAATAAGGTGACATTCTGAGTGACTAGGGGTGAGAGGACTTCAACATATGAACCTGGGGGAGGGAAGCACAAGTCAACCTGAACAGCCCCAGAGGGACTGAGCTCGGAGGAGGGGCACTCCAGGGCCCCAGCTGGTGTGGCTGGTGGTGGAAGATTCTCAGGCCTGAGTCCAGGGGAAGGGGCTGGCCCCAGGGTCTGCAGGGCGATGGAAACGTCCAGTGGCTGAGTCTTGGGTGGGAAGTCAAGGGGCAGGCGGGTACACTGACCGAACACAGAGAAGGGTGGCCTGTTGGGAAGATGCCATGTATTGGGGTTGGAGTTTAAACAAGATTCAAATTGTCTACAGGTAAACCACAGCCCTGGGCTGGCAAGGTCCTGGGAGCTGTTGGGGGAGCTGGCATCACGGTCCTGCTTTCTCTCTGCCTGTATCTCATCTTCAGGTGAGAGGGGGCACCAGAATGGAGGGAGAAGCCCAGGGTGGGAAGGGCTCAGGGTCATGGAATCTCAGAAAACCTGAGCTGGAGGGCCGGGGGCTGGCTGGAAAGCCCCGAGACAGAGAAAGAAGGCTGAGTGATAGCGTGAATCAGCCCGTAAGCACCTGGACCAAGACTGGGGCTTTTTTCCCCAGCCCCATTCCAGCTCTTGGGTTGTCCAGGTGGGAGCACCTGGACACTGGATTCACTGCCACCTCCTCCCTCATTCTGTGCTCTTCGTAGGGAGGAAGGGATGGTCTGCCTACCCCATGCCCCAAATTAGCAGGCTGAAACGCCCAGGGCTGTTCCCTTAGAGTGAAGACGCACAGAAAGACCCAACCAGTGCAGAGCATGGATGATACGAACCGGGCCGGGGGCTCAGGCTCCAGGGTGAGTAATGGGGCAGGCGGTCCCATTCGGTTTATCCCTTGTGGGTGGTATCCCTGGTCCGAGCCCTTGGCATTTCCCTATTAACATCCAGCACTCCCTGGAATTCCACATGGGGTTGTTTAAAACTACTGATTCAACTACTCTAGCACTGCTGCTTCTGATGAAATATGTAGATACTTTGCTTGGTTGGGGGGTATTTTGTTTGGTATGTCAGATTATCATATTCTCCTAGGGCTTTAGCCTTTTCTTCTCACGTTGATATGGGGAAGAGAATTGGCCCAAACCTAGCCTGTGTCAGACTCACTGAGGACTAGGAAGTAGGTAGAGAGCCTGGGGCACCCCAGCGCCACAGGTCATCTCTCCTGATGGGTATCTTTCAAATCTACCACCCTGTTATTTACTTTCAACTTTAATGAGACATTGTCGTTGTGTAGTAATGAACTCGTGTCTGACTCTTTTGCGACCCCATGGACCATAGCTCGCCAGGCTCCTCTGTCCATGGGATTCTCCAGGCAAGAATACTGGAGTGGGTTGCCACTTCCCTCTCCAGAGGATCTTCCCCACCCAGGGATCGAACCCATGTCTCCTGCAATGGCAGGCAGATTCTTTACCATTGAGTCACCAGGGAAGCCCATATAGAGGTATTTACACAGTTTAAGTACGAAGTTAAACAAACTTTGACAAACGCAGGAGGCTCAGGGAGCCGTTGGCCCAGGGCCCGGCGGAGCTGGAGCTGACCTCGAAGGAGGCGTTGCTGAAGTTCCCCTCCAGCAGCCCCTTGCCCAGCCACCAGCGCAGGGAGGGGGCCGGCCGGGCTCGGGAGGAGCAGCTGCAGCGCAGACCCTCGTCCTCCTGGGAGCAGGAGGGGCCCAGCAGCTGCGGGGGGGCTGTGGGAGAGATGGGAGGGATCAGGGGCGCCCCTCCCCTCCCTGGAACCCCGGCCTCCTGTCCCCAGGGGACCCCACACTCACAGACCACGGAGAGGCTCAGGGAGATATTTTGGGAGCCCAGTGGGTTCTGAGCCCGGCAGGTGAACTCCCCTTCTTCTGCTGCCCCTACACAAGGCAGCTCCAGGACCCCGGTGCTCGAGATGGGGGT
>NW_011477100.1:0-1750 GCF_000754665.1 Bison bison bison | reverse complement strand
GTAAACACTCACGAAGGGTCGGTCAATCTGAATTAACTATGTTTGAACAAATGAATGGACAAATGATAAAAGTTCCATCAGTTCCAATTCCATTCCATCGTCTTTGACTCCATAGTTCTCCCAGACCCTGTTGCCTGGATCTGAAGCCTTTCTCCTCCTTCCTCTCAGGAACGCCAGCCCCAGTTCTGGACGGACACCCCTGCAGACCACCCCGCCCCCGCTGGGGCTGGCCCCATCTCAAGAAATGAACAAGAGCTTCACTATGCTTTCCTCCGATTTCACAAGCCAAAGCCTCAGAAACAGGAAAGCACTCACACTGAGTACTCAGAGATCAAGATACACAAGTGAGGAATTCTTTTCTCGTGGTCTGGAGCCTGGAAGTCTGAGATCAAGGTGTCAGCAGGCTTGGTTCCCTCTGAGCCCTCTCTCCTTGGCTTGGAGACAGTTGTCTTCCCCCCATGTCCTCATACGGCCTCCCCTCTGTGTGTTTCTGTGTCCTAATTCATTCTTCTTATAAGGACATGAGTTTTCAGCCTGTAACACTCAGTCTCCAATCATTTAAAAACAAATGGCCTTCTTGGCGATGGTCAGAATCCCCTGGTATGGGTGGAAGACCATAGGACTTGTGACCAAAAGTTGTTGTTGTTCAGCTGCTAAAATCATGTCCAACTCTTTGCAATCTCATGAACTGCAGCACACCAGGCTTCCCTGGCTATCTTCCCTAACTATCTTCTTGAGCTTGCTCAAACTCATGTCCATTGAGTCGTTGATGCCATCTAACCATCTCATTCTCTGTCACCCCCTTCTCCTCCTGCCCTCAATCTCTCCCGGCATCAGGATCTTTTCCATTGAGTCAGCTCTTCGCATCAGGTGGCCAAAGTATTAGAGCTTCAGCTTCAGCATCAGTCTTTCCAATGAATATTCAGGGTTGATTTCCTTTAGGATGGACTGATTTGATCTCCTTGCTGTCCAAGGGACTCTCAAGAGTCTTCTCCAGCACCACAGTTCAAAAGCATTCATTCTTCGGTGCTCTGCCTTCTTTATGGTCCAATTGTCACATCCGTACATGACTGCTGGGGAAACCACAGCTTTGGCTGGATGGACCTTTGTCCAGTCTGCTGCCCAGGAGTGGAGGGCTGTGACCAAAAGAACTGAGTTCACATTCATTTATGTCACTCATCGAATGAGTCACTTTCTCTCTCTGTGCCTCGCTTTACTGTTCTGTGAGCAGGGACACCATTCCTGTGTAGCTAGACTGTTGTGAAAGAGCAGTGAAAGTATACACAGAAAACAGGTAATGAAGATCCTGACGCAAAGCTTTTTGTGGACTCTGAACACATAAATTTTTTGCTGACAACTTCTCCTAAGGCTTGGAGGGGCCAGTCAGTCCCAGAGTCACAGAACTGGAAATCAGGCAATGGTGGCTGCTCTTACAACTTCTATTAAGCAATATATTGTAGATTCTCTCCAGTGCAATAAATGCAAGAAGCAGAAATAAGAGCTACCCAATTCATAAAAGAAGTAAAACAGTCCTTATTCACAGATGATGTAATAATTGTGTGCCTAGAAATTCTAAAGTTATCCACAAAGAAACTGCTAAGACCAAGCATAGTTTGTTTTTGTTTAGTTGCTAAGTTGTGTCTGACTCGTTTGTGTCCTGATGGACTGTAGCCCGCCAGGCTCCTCTGTCCATGGGATTTCCCAGGCAAGAATACTGGAGTGGGTTGCCATTTCCTTCTCCAGGGGATCT
>NW_011477099.1:19547-21038 GCF_000754665.1 Bison bison bison | reverse complement strand
GCTCCAGGCAAGAACACTAGAGTGGGTTGCCATTTCCTTCTCCAATGCATGAAAATGAAAAGTGAAAGTGAAGTCGCTCAGTCGTGTCCAACTCTTCGCAGCCCTGTGGACTGCAGCCCACCAGGCTCCTCCACCCATGGGATTTTCCAGGCAAGAGTACTAGAGTGGGGTGCCATTGGCTTCTACGAGATAAAAGTCTAAAGCTCCTCAAAGGGGTTGTTACTGCCATATCCTCCCTGGAAAGGAGACGTGAGTCTTTCATTTCACAGGAGACAAAACTGACTAATGTTAGTTTCATTTCAATCTTAACAGGAAGAGAAGTCTGAATGCTTCACTAAGCATAGCTGTGAAATCATTTGCTCTTGGATAAGGCAATACCATAGCCATCTAGCCTGTACCTCCTTATAGAATAAAACAAGCCTTTTCCTGATAACCTACCTTCCTTTTGCTTACAATGGTTTTCACGTTTTCTGAATTTATATGTATGATATCTCTGATTTCATTCTGTATATGCAAGAGAGATGTGAGTGTCAAGACGTCTAGAAAGGTGCAGAAAGCTGCAGTGCTGATTCATAGAGGACAGCCAGAGGTCAGGTGCCATGAGCCAACAACAAACATTCCTCAAGGGCTTTTGATGTTGCAGTGGTACATAATTTCACCCAATCTCTCCTGACGATGGGAGGGATTACAGTGGTGTGTGATATGGAAGCTGAAAGTGGGAAAGGATTGTCAAATGTAGGAAAAATGATTTCTTGGAACTTCATAAATCTTGGTCAAAAATCTACATCGTTGAGCAGTCATTAGTTGTTGCCTGCTTTATCTTCCTTGTGACAGCTTCATGAATGACAGCTTCATTTCACATACAGCTTCATGAGAATAATAAAATCTCCCAAGTTAAAGAAAACCACACTGGTATTTGACTGTCTTGAAGCTTCTCAAGAGCCCCAAAGAGCTATAGCTGTTCAAAAAGGTATTCTGACGCTGGCAACAGCTGGCTTTTTAGTTATTTGGCTACATGTCTCATTTCATTTCCTAAACTGTTGACTCTAGGTGAGCTTTGATAGAGAATATAATTTCTTCTTTTTCCTACCTAATTCCTGAGGCTTATTTCCAAAATTATGGGCTTAGAGTGTACAGAGACTAGATCAAAAGCATACATTATGGGTTTTGTTGATACAACTTTAGTAATAGACTTCTCTAACAGAAAAAGAAATATAGCCTGCCCCCAGGCTCTGCTCCCCAAGTTGATTTCTTATTTCTGTGACTCAGCTTTTGTCTCCATTAAAGACCATTTTTGAATTGAAAGACCTTTGTTTGAAGTTTGAAAATTTGGAATTGAATAATATCATGAGCATTTGCAAAGTTTTAGCAGTATCTTTTCTTCCCATACTTTATATTCTAGACTTTTTGAACTTGATCAAGGGAGAGGCCCTGATCTCAGTGGGATTTGAATAAGAACATTCCTCCCAAGGGTCTTCCTGGCTCCATAGC
>NW_011477099.1:14842-19447 GCF_000754665.1 Bison bison bison | reverse complement strand
CATATCTCTTATTTACCTTGAGATCTCAAGACCAATGATATTATGTCCATTTTCTTGACTTACAATAATTACCCAGGCTTCTTAGGACTGTAATGTATGTATGGCTGTGGAATACTGAGGAAACCCTCCCCCTGCCCTCACCTCGGCTCCTCCCCACTTTATTTCACTCCTATGTCACCAAGTGATGTGTTGGTGAAATACATTATGTATTTTACTCATTTATCTGCTTAGCTCTGTCCACTAGATGAGGGCAAGGTTTTTCAGCCTATGTCCTCCATTAAATTCTGCTTCTCTGGTGGCTCAGATGGTAAAGAATCTGCCTGCAATGCGGGAGACTCAGGTTTGATCCCTGGGTTGGGAAAACCCCCTGGAGAAAGGAATAGCAACCCACTCCAGTATTCTTGCCTGGAGAATTTCACAGATAGAGGAGCCTGGTGGGCTACAGTCCATGGGACTGTAGGGAGTCAGACATGACTGAGCGACTAACACACACTTTCCATTAAATTGTTTTTGTTGTTTAGTCGCTCAGTCATGTCTGACTTTTGTGACCCCATGGACTGTAGCCTACCAGGCTCCTCGGTCCATGGGATTTCCCAGGCAAGAATACTAAAGCAAGTTGTCATTTCCTTTTCCAGGGGATCTTCCCAACCCAGAGATCAAGCCCATGTTTCCTGTGTCCCCTCCATTGGCAGGTGGATTCTTTACCACTAAGCCACCTGGGAAGCCCTCTCCATTAGATACTCCAGTTTAATTTACAGTCAATTGTGGATGCACAAATAGTACCAACAACAGTAAAAAAAAAGTGCACAATAAAAATTTTAAGGTCTCAACTTTTAAACTCGACCATTCCTTTCAGTTTTAGAATCAGGGGCCACAGAAGCAGGGAGCTTATTTTGTTGAAACTTATATAGCACATGCCACCAGGGCTCTATTCACCAAGATTTGAGTTCCAAATACCTGTTTTCTTTCTATTCACAAGGAATTAGCTCCTGCATGCAATGTGCTTGTGCTTAGTTGCTCAGTCATGTCCAACTCTTTGCAACCCTGTGGACTGTAGACAGTCAGGCTCCTCTGTGCATGGGGATTTTCCCGGAAAGAATATTGGAGTGGGTTGCCATGCCCTCCTCCAGGGGATCTTACCAACCCAGAGATCAAACCTGAGTCTCCTGCATTGCAGGTGGATTCTTTACTGTCTGACCCACCAGGAAAGCCACAGCCAGTCCCATTACACTGAAGTATTTATGAAGTGATTTGGATTTCTATGTTATACATATAGGGTCTTTACTGGAAAGAGCATCAGTTACAGGAGTTCTGCTATAATTGCATCGGAAATACTTGCATTGTGTGAAGTAATAAGCCTGGAGCTGTGTTCCAGTTGCCAGATGATCATTTCTTGCTACTATCTTAGTAATAAGAAGCAATTATTTTTACTATTCTCCCAAAACATTATCCCTTTAATTTTATCTGTTCTTTCCACATGTGCAGATTCACATACAAAAATAAAAAATAGGCCTATTATGATTTTTCTTCTCTGGTTATCATACTACATTTTAAAATTTTTCTCAAAGATCCACATTTTGCCTTAGGGTATTCTGGTATGACCTTTATATATTTTCTGTGAGAAATTTGCTTACACAGACAGGTCCAGAGTTCTTTTTCTTCTTTCCCTGCTTGGACATCTTTTTATATCAAATCTTTAGATTCAATCAATACCTGCTCAGGGTTTTCATTAATTCATTCAATAAAAAAATCTACTGAGTACCAACTATGTTGTAGGTATAAAGCTAGGAACAATTTTTTAGACATTTAAGGAAAAAACCATCCTTTTATGGAGCTATTAGTTCAACATATAGAGTCAAACATTTTATCAATAAATGTAGGCAGACGGTAGAGTTATAAAGGAGTAAAAGATTACCTTTATTTTGGGAGCTGCATCAGCTAACTATCAAACTAAGTACAGGCAGACCTTGTTTTATTGCACTTCATTTTATTGTACTTCAAAGATACTGCATTTTTTACAGGTTGAGTATTCATAGCAACCCTGCGCTGTCAGATGATTGTTAGCATTTTTAGCAACAAAGCATTTTTAAAAATAAAGTATGTACATTGATTTTTAGACTTAAAGTTATGACACACAATAGACTACAGTATCATGTAAACATAAATTTTTAAAATTTATTTTTAATTGGGGGAAAATTGCTTTACAAAAACATAGCTTTTATATGCACTTCAAAATCACAAAATTTGTGTGACTTGCTTTGTTGCAACCTTAACTTTATTGCAGCGATCTGGAAACAAACCCACATTACCTCTAAGACCTGCTTGTAATGAAAGATAGATAAATTGTCCGAAGAGGACAGAATGAGGTGGAGCCTATGGTTCAAGGAAAGAGATGGTGAGAGTTACGACTAGAGAGGTTGACATAAAGAATTTGTGTGCCATAATAATGAATTTTGATGTTTTAGCCCAGAAAAAAATGGATTAAGTTGTCTGAAAATTTTACCAGTCTGACAAACAGATTTGAAAGCAAGAAAGTTCATCATCAGATGAGATGGAGGAGGTAGAGCAAGACTAGAGGGAATGAGGTTGTTGCTCTTACAATAGTCAGGCATAGGTGTTGCTGACATAAATGATCCTTTTTATCTATTTCTCATCTATTGTTAGGACTATTTCATTCTTTAGAAATGATACACGAGGCCTGCAAGGCCAGAATAGTCAGTAATGGGGACCATGTTGAGTTTTGCTTTATTTAGATAATCTTTTATTTAATTGTGATGATTCAGTCTTCAATAAGATTGATTTTCAGGCCCCAGAATGGCAGTATCAAGGCTAAAGTTTTTCTCAAAGAGTTTCTTGGAGAGTCTGCAAGCTCTGGTTTAAAAGTCTGGATGTTTCATCACTAAGGCAAACACATTTTCATGGTTGCTTTCTGACTTACACTGACATGGATCTTTTGTGTTTCACTTTCTGACACCAAGGAAACATGATACATAATTTCAAGACAGAAGAAAACATTTCAGAATACAGAACTGTGATGTTATGATATGCTTAGTTGGCAGCCTTGGCCTGTGAAAAGGAGAATGTCGACCAGATTTAAGTAATAATGCATAAAAATTGTGCAGAAATATGTCAAGTCATAATATTAGATGTACTGGCTCATTCAAACATTTTGAAGAGGATGGTTTCCTCACTCCATTACATTCTGCTTGCCATAGATGAAACAGTTTTTGAGCTCTTCTCCTATAATCTCAATTAGTTAAGGCTCCACTACACTTTTCATAAAAATTATTTGATTTTGTTAATGATTTTGTGAGTACCCTGCCAGACTGTGAGCCACTTGGGACCAAGAACTATGTTTATTTGTTGTTGTATCTGCTGTATGTAGGACACTTTCTGGCACCCAGTAAGTGGAACTGCATAAAAGAATGAATGTCATTTGTTTGACCACTTTTCAGGTTTCCAAAAAATATATTTTTTACTACATGATCAATTTGCATGGCATAACTCTTTCCATAACCAGACAGTGTGCTTCACAGAAGCAAGGACCATGTCTTTATTTCCCCCTTAACTGGCATAGACCATACACTTTGTAAATATGAACTGAATTAAATTTATGAATTAAATATTATGTTTATCTCTTTGGTATGAAATGATAACAAAAGAGACAGTGATTTCACTATTATCATTATTATGAAATCTTTCATTCTGGTTATGGTAATACACAAAAGGAAAATTTGATATTGAGTACAGAGTTCGCTATGTAAAATCATGCTGCAATTAACTGTATTCACTTTGGATGGAACTTTATGAGTCATGTTCTATGTAAGAAGTGAATTGTTTTAACTATTGAAATAAACTTAGTGGAACATATTAGGTACTATCCCTCATATCTCAGTTAGTAAATAATCTGCCTGCAATGCAGGAGACCTGGGTTCGATTCTTGGGTAAGGAAGATCCCCTGGAGAAGGCAATGGCACCCCACTGCAGTACTCTTGCCTGGAAAATCCCATGGACGGAGGAGCCTGGTAGGCTGCAGTCCATGAGGTTGCAAGAGTCAGACACAACTTAGCATCTAAAGAGACAGAGAATAAATAGTAAAGTCAGTTAACAAGTTTCCATTCTTTTCCATTCCCAGGGCTTGAAGTAGACACAAATGCAAGTACACACACAAGCACTTCTCTCTTGTGTAGAATATCTTTGATTTTAGTTGAGTTCCTGAATATGACTCTAGTGACTTAGCAATTAAGTTGAAGTCAATTCATTTGAAAATATAACTTTAAATATTACATGAACAAATATACCTATTGAAAACATATGTGCAAAAGTAGGTCGTAAAATCCCCTGCAACACTACCACCTAAAATTACATGAAAAATGGAATCATACTTAGGTATTATTTGGCATTCTGTTTTTTCATTTCTTTCCAAGTTACCAAATACTACAATATGGCATATTGTTGAGAGACTGAGTCTTGGCATTTGATGGACCTAGTTTTCAGTTTTTGGATAAGTTATTTAGTCTGATGACCAATATTCTCATGTACAACATGGGGAAATAATTAGTCCCTAGTGTTGTGGTAAGGGGGAAATGAAATAATGCAAATAAG
>NW_011477099.1:14254-14742 GCF_000754665.1 Bison bison bison | reverse complement strand
GCTATCTAGGTTGGTCATAACTTTCCTTCCAAGGAGTAAGCATCTTTTAATTTCATGGCTGCAGTCACCATCTGCAGTGATTTTGGAACCCCAAAATATAAAGTCTGACACTGATGCCATGATCTTCATTTTCTGGATGTTGAGTTTTAAGCCAACTTTTTCACTCTCCTCTTTCATTTTCATCAAGAGGCTTTTTAGTTCCTCTTCACTTTCTGCCATAAGGGTGGTGTCATCTGCATATCTGAGGTCACTGATATTTCTCGCGACAATCTTGATTCCAGCTTGTGCTTCTTCTAGTCCAGCGTTTCTCATGATGTACTCTGCATATAAGTTAAGTAAGCAGGGTGACAATATACAGCCTTGACGTACTCCTTTTCCATTTGGAACTAGTCTGTTGTTCCATGTCCAGTTCTAACTGTTGCTTCCTGACCTGCATATAGGTTTCTCAAGCGGCAGATCAGGTGGTCTGGTATTCCCATCTCTTTCAG
>NW_011477099.1:13039-14154 GCF_000754665.1 Bison bison bison | reverse complement strand
GACCTCATAGACGGCAGCCCACCAGGCTCCCCCGTCCCTGGGATTCTCCAGGCAAGAATACTGGAGTAAGTTGCCATCTCCTTCTCCAAAGCATGAAAGTGAAGAGTGAAAGTGAAGTTGCTCCGACGTGTCCGACTCTTCGCGACCCCATGGACTGCAGCCTATCAGGCTCCTCCGTCCATGGGATTTTCCAGGCAAGAGTACTGCAGTGGGGTGCCATTGCCTTCTCTGTATATAACATATCTTAACTTACATAACTAGTGCAAAGCCAACCAAACCAACATTAAATGACTTTATTTTCTCAATATTAGAAGAAAATTATATGATGAATGTCCTTGCTCATTTATAGGTGCCCATTTGTCCAATTATTTTTGTAAGATATATTATTAGAAGCAAACTTGCTGAGTCAAAGGGTATGAACATTTTCAAGACATTCTGTTTGCTAAATTGCTCTGCAGACTGGGCCAAGCAATTTACACTACCACCAGCAGGGTGTGAGAGTGCTTATTTCCCATGATGTTGTCAGCACTGAACACTTGTCATTTAAAAACCCTGCCAATTCCACTGGGGGCTAATTTATCTCATTTTAATTTGCATTTTTATTGCTAAAGAGATTTATTAACCATTTGTGTTTTTCGTTTTGTATCTACCAGATAGATTTTTGCTCATTTTTCTCTTTATATGTGCTTTTTCTCCCCTACACATGTCTTCTGTGTATTAAGGTTGCAAGTCTTTGACATTAAATATACTGTAAATTTTAAACATATTACAAACTTTCTCTAAACTTGCCGTTTTACTTGTTATGATGGCATTTTTCATGGACAGATATATTAATACATTTGTGTGAATTTTAAAAACTCTTCAGATAATTGTATTGATATCAGAAAGAAATGGTCTAAGGATTTCTATTTACTGTAATTTTCAATATTGCCTACAAAATTTTCCTCTCTATACTGGGAATCAGTTCAGTCAGTTCAGTCACTCAGTTGTGTCCGACTCTTTGTGACCCCATGAATCGCAGCACGCCAGGCCTCCCTGTCCATCCCCCAACTCCCGGAGTTCACTCAGACTCATGTCCATCAAGTCCATGATGCCATCCAGCCATCTCATCCTCT
>NW_011477099.1:8412-11865 GCF_000754665.1 Bison bison bison | reverse complement strand
TTCCCATTCTGTTGTTTTCCTCTATTTCTTTGCATTGATCTCTGAGGAAGGTTTTCTTATCTCTCCTTGCTGTTCTTTGGAATTCTGCATTCAGATGCTTATATCTTTCCTTTTCTCCTTTGCTTTTCACTTCTCTGTATAGTATGAGTCAAAAAAGCACCTAGATGATATATTTGTATTGCCATCTATTTATTACATTTTTCTAATGATAAAATGAACAATCTAATTGTAACATGGCTGCTAGCTCATCATTCTTGGCATTAGCACATCATCATGTTAAGTTAAGTACTGAGGAATAGTCTTCTGAAGAACAAGGTATTTATCACAAAACTCATCATAATTTAATCTAGCCTTGCCAACACTGACATTTAAGTCTTTGATAAAACAGACATAATTTCAGTCCACAATCTATAGCAACATTGCCTATAATACATCTAAAGTCATAATTTCTCCACCATGACCCATCCCGTCATTCAGCAATAATCCTAGGCACTGAATCAAATAAGAAAGGCAAAGTCTTACACATCTTACAGTGTTTTACAATTCTGTAATTGTATCGAATTCTGACTCTGCTACCTATCCATTGTGTGACACTTAAACAAATGACAACTACTCTGATCCTCAATTTCCTTATTGGTAATGTGTGACTAATTGAAGATTCTACCTTATAGGATTGTTGTGAGATTTAATGACATTACTTCAAACGTACAAATATTTGGTAAAAGTACTCTAAATATATACTACATTCAGTATTCATAGTAGATAGAATGGAGTCTTTTGAACATTAAAAATAAAAACAAAGGAAAATGTAAAACAATCCTTGTGTTAATAAAATGACTAGTTTACAAGTGATCTTAGCCAAAAGGCTGACAAGTGATAAAAAAGGACTCGTTTAAATTGCATTTATTATAGACCAAATGATATTCTACTTCTTTTTTATGCATGTTAACTCATTTTATCTTCTTAACAACCCTAAGTGTAAGGTGGTATTAAATTATCTACATTTTACAGATGTGGAAACTAAAGCATAGAGATTTGAGTGACTGTTCTAGACTACCTCAGAAACATGATGAAATGTTTTCCTATTTTCATACAATGTATTTTACATATTTATTTTATGCTTTTTAAACTTTTAAAATTTACAATTTTAAAATGTAACTTTATGATTCTTCAAAGTTGATTTAATATGGAACACACATAAATAAAATATGAATTCTCTTCATTTTCTGTGCTTTGAAAGGATTCTCTGCTTTAGCTCTTCTAAAATGTACCTTTAATGATTCTACTTTTAAATGTCTATATCCATCATTCCTTACCCAACTCTCATGTCCATAGCTTCCTTATGTAATCACAAAATATATAAAAATTAAAACATAAACAAATGTCTTCAGCAGCCAAAATAGATATCACAAGTTTATTCATGAGGAAACATTCCAGGCTCTCACTCAGAGGTAGTTTAACTTTAGACAGAATTATAATAAGCTCTAATAAGTTGCAGCAGATCGAAAGTAGAAGGGGGTTTAAAAAAGAGGATTCTGACAGTCTGACTAGAATTAATAATACAGGAAAACCATAAATATGTCATGCAAAAGAAGTGAAAATATTTTCTGAGGCTACTTAGTGCAGAGATAAAGCATCATTTTATAATAACCTAGAAAAGTGATAGAAGTTTATAATGATAATCCACAGTCATTAATAAAATGTTTGAGTTCTATCAATTTTGTTCAACAAGTCAATACATTTCCACCAACAATGACAGCTAATTAGAACTTGGAGTTGATGATGATGTGAAAAAAGAAATCTCATATAAAACACATGTTTACATTAATATAAGGAAATTTGTTGATGTTCATGAAAAGTGTTAGCATTCTTAGCCTGTTCTCTATTGTAAAAGGTAAAATTCAATTTTTTTTAAATTTTAGTGTTCTCTAGATTTCTCTGATTTTACCTGATCCTACTTTTAAATTTCACTTCATGACTCAAAGTGTTATCTTTTATGAAGAAAGAAATAGTTATAAACCTCATATGCTGTCTTGAAGTTATTTGGTATGACAATATCTGAAGTGTAGCCTGGGATTGACAGGGGCTAGTTAAATATAGTTTGCCAATAATCTTAGGTTCATGACTGAAAAATATCTTGTTGCTAACTAATTTCCTGAAAGTGTTACCACAAACTTATATGATGCATCAAATCCTGAAGATACTTTTTTCCTGTGGTCTTCTCAATTTGGAATATTCTCTCTGAGCTTCCATCTTTGTATGCATGTCTCCATCTACTGAAATCTTGGGCTTCCTTGGTGGCTCAGACAGTAAAGAATCCACCTGCATGAATCTTGCTCATTATTATTCAAAACCCAGCTCAAATGTCATCTTCTATATGTAGCCTCTTGCAGCCCATCCAGTGAGAGGTAGAATTGAATAATGAGAACGGGCTTTGCACTCAGACACACCTAATTTTGAATTCTGGCCCTGCTACCTGCCCATTGTGTGACACTGAAACAGATGACAACTACTCTGATCCTCAATTTCTTTATTAGTAATATGTGACTAACTGAGGATCCTGTCTTATAGGATTGTTGTGAGAATTAAATGCATTACTTCAGAAAGGTATAAATATTTGGTAAATGTACTCTAAGTATATACTACATTCAGTATTCAAATTGACTAAAGAAGGAAATTTTGAGATCTAACTTCTGACACTCACAACAAAGCAATACAGATAGGTAGGATGGGACATGGGCAACACCATTGTGCACATTTGGTGAGTGTTCCAGGATGGAGTTTTAATTAGAAATCTGTATGGCAGAATTACACAAGAATTTGCCATCTCTAAGTATGAGTAGGTAGGAGGCCTTTCAATGCTCTGTCTAAATGTTTACTGATCTAAGGATGAGTCAAAATTAGAACTAAATTGCTTTGCCTAAGATAGGAATGAAGAAGACTTTGGGAATGAGAAACCATGTAGGGGAGGGAAGGAAAAGGTTGAGGATAAGATAGAGGAAAGGCTGGTAATATGATCAGAGGCTGTATTCTAAAAATAAATACAAAGAACCTTTGGAAATTCTCCATTGAAGGAAATGATCAGAAGACTTCTATGAGTAGAAGATGCTAATTTAAAATTGCATATATTATATCATTTTCCTCTGGCACTTATATTCTTTTTACTGTCCCAAGTTTAAATAAATTCTGCCATGCACATAGCTGTTACTTAGTGATATCTGAAAAAGTAAAAGAATCTGAATAGTGTCTATTACAGTAGCATTGTGTTAGTCACTCAGTTGTCTTCAACTCTTGCAACCCCTCTGTCCATGGAATTCTCCAGGTAAGAATACTGGAGTGGGAACCCCAAAGACCAACAACCCTAGGCACCTAGGTTCAGGGACATCAGGCCATCTATTCAGATTTTGAAGTAATAGAGTCCTAACTTAACTCCAGATCTCTAGACTCAAAATT
>NW_011477099.1:3323-5782 GCF_000754665.1 Bison bison bison | reverse complement strand
TTTCTTTGGGACTGGAATGAAAACTGACCTTTTCCAGTCTTGTGGCCACTGCTGAGTTTTCCAAATTTGTAGACATATTGAGTGCAGCACTTTAACAGCATCATCTTTTAGGACTCGAAATAGCTCACCTGGAATTCCATCACCTCCACTAGCTGTGTTCATAGTGATGCTTCCTAAGGCCCACTTGACTTTGCATTCCAGGAATATCTGTCTCTAGGTGAGTGATCACACCATCATGGTTATCTGGGTCATGACGATCTTTTTTGTTCAGTTTTTTTGTGCATTCTTGCCCCCTCTTCTTAATATCTTCTACTTTTGTTAGGTTCATATAATTTCTGTCCTTTATGATGCCCATCTTTGCATGAAATGTCCCCTTGGTATCTCTAATTTTCTTGAAGACATCTCTAGTCTTTCCCATTCTCTTTTCATTATTCACTTAGAAAGGCTTTCTTATCTCTCCTTGCTATTCTTTGGAATTATACATTCAGATGGGTTTATCTTTCCTTTTCTTCTTTGCCTTTCACTGCTCTTCTTTTCTCAGCTATTTGTAAGGCCTCCTTAGACAACCATTTTGTCTTGTTGCATCTCTTTTTCTTGAGGATGGTTCTGATCACTGCCCCCTGTACAATGTTACAAACCTCCATCCATCATTCTTTAAGCACCCTATCAGATCTAATCCCTTGAATCTCTTTGTCACTTCTGCTGTACAATTGTAAGAGATTTGATTCAACTCCTATAAGAAAACTATAAAGAAAGATTCACTCATAGTCTGGCAGGAAGGGAGGAGAAGCAATCTAGTTAGGTCCTGTACCCCTAGTGGGGTACACAGACAATGAAGGGATATCACAGTGTTTGGGATCGTCTGTGAGGAGTAAGGGGTTTAAATCACATATTAGGGACTGCAGCCTTGCGATTTAACACAGGTAAGATGAGCCCCTTCAGTTGGTTTGAAAAACAGTGGGGCTTACCAGAACGTTGTTAAGAAACTGAGCCTCCATCCTGAAGAGCACACACACAGACTTGCTTACTCCCAGTCACAGTGTGAAGGCAGCAGATTGAAATTTTCCTGCTGCTCTGGGCAGCTTGCTAGGACTATCACAGAATGTCCCCCAGGCTTCTGCTCTACCACCTGTAGCTCTGGTGCTGCCCCCAACTAAGGCAGAGGCTGCCATTGCCAATGAAAGTGTGCATACTTAGAGGAAATGGAGTCCCTCTTGGTCCCAGTCCTGCCTCTGACCAATGTGGAGGCAACCATTTCCAGGGTAGGTACACACATTTCAGAGGGAATGAAATCAGCTTCAGAGTGGAGACAATTGAAGACACATGTCTGTGCACACACTTGGGAGGAAGTAAAACCAGCTCAGTAGTGTGGCTATAACTTCTCAGGTCCAACCCAGCCCCTAACCAAGGTACATACCAGGGAAAAAGTGAAACCAGCCTAGAAGTCCAGACAAATCCTCATGCCTTGGCCAAGCCCCAAACAATGGGGAGTCTGTCATCACATGTGGGAGAAACCCAACTCCCTCAGGACTCCTGCTCCAGCCCCTAAGGCCTCAACCCTAACCCTGATAGGGTCGTGAATACCGCAGAGCATAAAAGAAGCTCCAGCTCACACTTGATTGTAGCTCTAGTCCTTCCAACTCCAGCACTACCTTATACCAAGGCTGTTGCTATCATCATACTCTGGGGAAAGACACTGCTTTTGTTCACTTCAGATCCAGCTCTCCCACCAAAGCTTCCAAGTACATGCAGCCTGCATAGGGACACTCACACACAAAGAAATGCCTTCAAAATGGGGATAGGGAACTATTTTACCTAATTTCACAGAGGCAGAGTAAGTTAAACAAAATAAGGAAACATAGGAATATATTTCAAATGAAAGAACAAGAAAAAATTGGAAAACACCCTAATGAAATGGAGATAACATTTCTTATAAAGAGTTCAAAGTAATATAATAAAATGCTGATTGAGAAAAATATGAACACAATGAGAATTTTAACAAAAAATTAGAAAATATTAAAAATATGTCAGAGTTGAAGAATAAAATAACTGAAATGAAAAATACACTAGAAGGAATTAACAGAAGATTAGGTGATACAGAAGAATGCCTAAGCAATCTGGAATATACAATAATGGAAATCACTGAATATGAACAGCAAAAAGAAAAAGAAATTAAATAATGAGGAACCTGTGACAACATCAAGTGTACTAACATTTGCATTATAGGTGTCCAGAAGTATGAGAGGGAAGAGAAAAGGGTTAAAAAATATGTTTGATAAAATTATGGTTAAAAACTTTCTGAATCTGAAAGTGAAAGTTGCTCAGTTGTGTCTGACTCTTTACAACCCCATGGACTATATAGTCTATGGAATTCTTCAGGCCAGAATACTGGAGTTGGTAGCTGTTCCTTTCTCCAGGGGATCTTTCCAACTCAGGGATTAAACCCAGGTCTCCCACGA
>NW_011477099.1:0-803 GCF_000754665.1 Bison bison bison | reverse complement strand
AAGTGAAAAGTGAAAGTGAAGTCGCTCAGTCATGTCCGACTCTTAGCGACCCCATGGACTGCAGCCTACCAGGCTCCTCTGCCCATGGGATTTGCCAGACAAGAGTACTGGAGTGAGGTGCCATAAGTTTGTTCATTTCTTCTTTTCTCCTAGATGAGTTTCTCCATCAGCTCTGACTGTATGTTTTAAACTATTTACATAGTTCCAAAACCCTTTTGCCTCTCCTGCCAAATCTGACTTTCCTCTCCGTGTTGTAGCTCCTTCCCTCCCTTAATTCTGTCTTCAGTCTTGTCTTTTTGTATCCATTCCTCTGGCAAACTTCACCCAGCAAAGGATTGTTGACTTGTCACTCTCACAATCTTTTCTCAGCTTCCTGTCTTCTTTTCTGCCTTATCCAGGCCTATGAAGTAGCACTATCTTTTGGAATTTCCACAAATGTTCCAAATTCCAGAAAGTGATATATCAGTAAGGCCTTATTGGCAATATACATTTGTGCTCTGGCAGAATTTTGTGTCATATCTAGCTTAAGTTGCATTATATAACAAGGATAATTTTAAAACAATAACATTATCTTTCCAGAAGTAGTATCAATCCAACTTCACAGGAATGTAGACACTTTGTCCACCACGCATTTTGTCCTGTGATTCTGTTTGGCTTCTCACAGATGGCAAGAACCACCCTTACAGCCTGCCTCCCAAGCTGTGGCTGGCAAGAGCCATCTTGAGTCTGCTTTCTGTTCGAAGACAGAAAATAAAGATGGAGTTGGTTGCTGACATTACAGCTGGTGTTCGTGAAAGCTTTTT
>NW_011477098.1:14295-15990 GCF_000754665.1 Bison bison bison | reverse complement strand
CAATTCTTCGGCACTCAGCCTTCTTCACAGTCCAACTCTCACATCCATACACGACCACAGGAAAAACCATAGCCTTGACTAGACGAACCTTTGTTGGATTCAGTACTACTAAATATGATGGGTACTGGGAGACATAATTTCCACTTAAAAACCAAACTCATAAAGAAACTGAAAGGTATTTCATAGAACCCACATGATACCAACAGGGCTAATGCTATATATACAAAGGACATGACCAAGTGGCATTTGATAGATGAATATCAAGTAATTGAGTGAAACAAGACCCAACATACAATGTCATTCCTTGTAACTGTCCACACATGCATGGCCTGATCATCCTATACATTAACAGGTAATTTATAGATTAAAACATAAACATCTAATTTGTAATAACTGATCATTAAGAGAAAAAACAGATTAGAAGAATATGAAAGTTCAAGAATTACTTCAAAATGTAGGATTGTGTTTTAGTTTTCCATGAACCATGAAAAAATGTTTACTCTGTTAAACAGCTTTACCTCTGCACTGTTTCACAGAGCTATAAGCTTTCTTCAGAAGGAACTATATTTTAATGCCATCTAATTTTGGTGATACACTTCAAAGCATTAACTAGACACACTCCTAATTATAGTATATGTTGTTTAAGGCACTCAAAAATAATGATTATGCTAAGACTCCCAGATTCAAAGTAATGTTTTGCATTATGAAATTTAATGGAAATTATCATGACTCTAAATGGAAATCCCAGCATGATAGAGCCTGTGCTTGATTTTCTTCTTCAACCACTCCCATGAGACTTGATAACAGCTAAAGAGGCTATAGTGTGTGAAATCTGCCTGTTCTTCACTAAGTCTGAGAGAGATTTGCCTGAGACATAAATAAAAGGACACATAAAGGCATACACTTGCATCAGACTGCTTCTGGCTCATTCTAGAGAACACTATACTTGAGTCTTTACTTTTCATATTGATTACTTGGGTGTCACAAAGAAGCTCTTGGTCTGTTGTCTTATTTCCTCCATACTAAACAATCCCCTTCAATAGGTGTATTTTCTTTGAATAAAATGAATATTTTCAAAAATGTGTACGTTGAGATTTTCTTCTCATTCTCATGTGGAGCAAAGCAGTTTGCTGTAGAAGTCTGTATCATTTCCATTGAAAAAATAATCTGGGTTTCTTAGGACTTCCCTGGTGATCTAGTGGTTAAGAATCCATGCTCCCAATGCAGGGGGCCCAGGTTTGATCCCTGGTGAGTGAACTAGATCCCACATGCCATAGCTAAGACCTAGAGCACCCAAATGAAAAAGAATCTGGATTTCTTATTTGTAAAGGATCATATACTTGGGAGACCCCCACATCCCCAACAATTGAACTTGGCTTAGAATTAGTTAAAATGTGATTTTCTCTAAAAAAAAAAAAAAACCTTGCTTCTAATAAAACTCAAATGAATTAAGAAGACCTATGTTTTGAATGAGATGATTAAAAAGCAATGTGCATGATGTAGAGCAACTAGAACTGTCATATATTGCTGGTGGAAATGCAAATTGATAAAATCACTTTGGAAAACAGTTTAGTTATATCTACTAAAACTGCATATCAGTTCAGTTCAGTTCAGAAGCTCAGTCGGGTCCAACTATTTATGACCCCATGAATCGCAGAACACCAGGCCTCCCTGTCCATCACCAACTCCCAGAGT
>NW_011477098.1:9728-11184 GCF_000754665.1 Bison bison bison | reverse complement strand
ATCTCATTGTGTCAAATTTCTAAATTTTCAACTTCTAATCTTTTTATTCCTTTCACACCCAGCAGTGCCAGATTAAAACAGATAATTATAATTAGATTCTACTATCATTCTAATGACTCCTCCATCTGCTTTGCCAGCTTAATTTTCTCTGGCCTTGAAGTAAAGCTTTTAACAGGGACATGGGAAGAAGCAGCAAATTTGTGGGAAGAAACTATTAGTTCTATTTAAAACATATTGAATTTGAGGTAAGTATTGAGGGAAATTCAGGTGAAGGTCAAGTAAAATGGGAACACAGATATAGTAATCAATATTAGATTAACAGTGGTGACATCAGCAGGAAAGAGAACAAGGACCTCTACAAAGCTAGCCCCTCTCCACACACACACATAAAAGCTGTGAGATTGTGAGATTGCTGGCAAAAATATGTCAAGATCAACATTTTCAGAACTCTGAAAATTAACCAAAGGATTGCAACAATTTGAGGAGTATTTATTAAAGAAAAATGACTAAATTTCATGAAGAACAGTGAGGTATTTTTCATTGTAACTTTCACTATTCCCATTCCAACAGCTCCACAGACACTAGAGGGGGCAGAATATGTTAGGAACCCCTTCAAAACATCATTCTCAGAAAGTTGTCATTAGTTTATCTGTCTAGCACATATATACATATATAGAAATCCCAGTTCTCAGGGTTTGTCTTTATTTGACCTGACTCAGACCTCACTAAGTGCAGACAGCCTTCTCCGTGGAGGCATTTGTGAAAATAATCTTTAGCAATTGTTAAACAATGCAGCTCCTTGAGGTGGTGATGACAACTAGAGCAAATAAAAACTAGCCAAAAAAAAAAAAAAGAAAGGAAAAGTTAGAGAATGAAATGTCCATAGGGAATTTTAATAAGCTCCAACATATTTCTAAGAATCTAAAAAGCTATAGACATGCATAGGATGGGGTATAATCCCAAGGTTAAGCTCATGTCCGGGAAAGACATGAGAAGTCTCCAAACACTCACCTTTAGCTGACAGTGAGGCTCTGCAGTGGCAGGAAGTGAAAACTGTAATAGCATTATAAATCACATGACTGAGTGCTGAAGGCATAACCAAAACACATACAGAATATCTTGGCTAAGACTGGAATTATTGACTTGAGGCATTTAAGGGAATTTCAACCCAATTATTAGCTGAAAATTAAGCTAACAAAAAAGAAACTTCTATAGCCAAACATGCCAAAGAGTACAGACTTTACAGAATTAATTCATAAAAGTTGCTAAGCAAGTAATAATAGAAAGTAACAACAAGAAGAAGAGGGTAGAACCATATTCCCAGAGTTTCTACAATCTATTATTTCCAGTTTTCAACAAAAAATTATGAAACATGAGAAGAAAATATGACCCATCCACAGGAAAATATGTAGTCAATAGAAACTGTCCTTGAGCAAGCACAGAGGTTGGATTTACT
>NW_011477098.1:4075-6681 GCF_000754665.1 Bison bison bison | reverse complement strand
TTGAAGTCAAATTTGAGGACTCACAAAAATCAACTGGAAAGCTAAAATAATCAAGACCTTGGTCTTGACATAAGAACAGATATATCATATGATATCACTTAAATGCAGAATCTAAAAAATGATACAAACTTATTTACAAAACAGAATCAGACTTAGAGAACAAACCAAGGTGGGTCAGGGGGGAGTCAGGGGAAGGGATAGATTGAGAGGTTGGGATTTACAGGTACAACTGCTATATTTAAAATAGATAAGCAACAAGGACCTACTGTGTAGCACAGAGAACTCTGCTCAATAGTCTGTAATAACCTATGGATCATCAGCTAGAAAGAGAAGAGCAGGGGTAACAAAACCTTCACTAAAGGAGAAATGATGGAATCAGAGCCAAAAACAGAGAAGGAGAAGGCAAATGACAATTAATAGAAAAGAAACAGAGAGAAATTGTTGTAAGAAGCCAAGAGAGGGGAAAATTAAATAAGGAGAAGATGGTCCTCAGGATAAAACTTCAGAGTGAGAGAACAGGAGGAAAAGTGAAAAAAAAGCATTTGATTTGACAATTCTGAAGTCTCTGGGAAACATCAAGAAAATAATTTCAGTGAAGTGCTGAGGTTGGTAGGAGTGAGTGAATGAGGTGATGTAAGCAGTGTCAGTACTCCATGATTTTAAGGTAGACATTGATGTAGCTGAAATAGGAAGTTAGCTCCTTCTGACTTCAAAGCCCATAGGAAGTCAGCTCCTTCTGACTTCAAAGCCCATATTTTAGCCATAACACAGTGACATTTGCTTAAAGCATATGAAGGTGTTCATTCTGAAGGAAGTTACATAGAATTGGTTTCAATTCTGAAGATGAGTTGTGACTAACATGTCTATGTAGTTAGTATATGAATGTAATGCCATTGTCTCCTCCTCCTAGATTCATGAAAGCTGCTCTAGTAGACAAAGCTAAAGATGATTTTCCCTTTCCTTCAGTTTATTTTTATGGATAATTTTGACTGTACATTTTTTGTGTGCAAGAAAAAAATCAGCAGAGATATTTGTGGCATGTAATAAATCCCAAGAAAACACAAATAGCCAATAAATATATGAAAATATGTGCAATACCACCAGTAATCAGGGAAATATAAATTAAAATTATAATGAAAGAACATCTTTTACTCATCAGACTAACCAGAATTAAAAAGTGTGGGGACTTCCCTGTTGATCCAGTGGTTAAGACTCTGTGTTTCCAGTGCAGGGGTTGTGGGTTCAATCCCTTGTCAGGGAAATAAGAACCCACATGCCACAATTTGGCCAGAAATAAATAAATAAACATTTAAAAAGTGTGACAAGCACCAGTGTAGAGGAGGAGGATGGGTAAACAGATAATCTCAGACCATTCTTATGGGTATGTGAACTGGAACAGCCACGTGGGAGAGCAATGTGACAGTAAAATCCGAAAGGTGTTAACTCTATAACCTAGGATTTCCATTTCTGGGTATACACCCTAGAGAAACATTTGTATACACACATGAGGGGACACACAAATGGATGTTGATTACAGTACTGCCAGAAATAGCAAAACAAAAAGGAACAACCCAAATGTTCATTACTAAAGAAATGGATAAGATATGGTATCCTCATAGAAGGTATTGCTGTATAGATAAAATGGACCAGAGCTATATGAGTCAATAAGGATAAGTCTAGAACTATTAATATTAAAATTTTTAAATGTTTTAGAATGAAATGTATAAGATGCTTCCTACTCAAAATTTATTTTCCGAGCCCATAGAAACATTACATTTTGTTTCTGAATTTCTATTGATGTATGTAAAAGTATTTAAAAGGATGACTATCAAACTCATATGGAGGAGGGCACAGCAATCCACTCCAGCATTCTTGCCTGGAGAATCCTATGGACAGAAGAGCCTGGTGGGCTATAGTCCATGGGGTTGCAAAGAGTTGGACGTGACTGAAGCGATTTAGCACACATCACAGTAGGTCTATCCCTCAGAAACAGATAGAGGGCAAAAAGTCTGGAGACGTGGCCAACTGGGAGTTTTAAATCTTATTATTTTTTTTCCTAAAAATAAGAGATGCATATATAATATGTGAGTTTTTTCAAAATATACACACATCAAAAGTTAGAAAGAAATATAAAAATTATTAATAATTTTAATATCTGGGGCATGGTAATATGGGTGTTTGCTATAGATTATTGGTTTAAAAAGTAAGTGTGGCTTTCTAAAGGAAAATCAAGTCCCTTACCATTATTCCATTAGAAGCAGTGTTGGTTTATTGGTTTCAGGGAAAGAGAAAAATAAGGCTTTGTTATAAATGGTGAAAGCACCAAAGAATTGATGCTTTAGAACTGTGATATTGGAGAAGACTCTTGACAGTCCCTTAGACTGCAAGAAGATCCAACCAGTTCATCCTAAAGGAAATCAGTCCTGAATATTCATTGGAAGGACTGATGCTGAAGCTGAAACTCCAATACTTTGGCCACCTGATGCAAAGAATTGACTTATTTGAAAAAAACTTGATGCTGGGAAAAATTGAAGGCAGGAGGAAAAGGGGACGACAGAGGATGAGATGGTTGGATGACATCACCGACTCAATGGACATGAGTTTGA
>NW_011477098.1:0-1208 GCF_000754665.1 Bison bison bison | reverse complement strand
AAGACCTGGGTTTGATCCCTGGGTCAGGAAGATCCCCTGGAGAAGGAAATGGCAACCCACACCAGTATTCTTGCCTGGAGAATTCCATGGACAGAGGAGCCTGGTGGGCTATCTATAGTCCACAGTGTTTCAGACTTGGGCATGACTGAGTGACTAACAACAATATCTGAACTGTCTGGTTCAACCTAATCACAGGTATTCCAAAAATCAGAGAATCTTTCCCAAATGGGTCAGAGAAAGATGTGACAATGAAAGGAGAGTTAGAGAGATGACAGCATGAGAAGGGTTCAGCATCCTGAATTTATGGCTGCTTCTGGGATAAAAGGGGCCACATGCCAGGATTGGAAAGAGATTTTCACAAGCTTGGGATATCCCTCAGCTTCTAGTCAATGAGAAAATGGGGACCTCAGTTAGACACCACAAGGAACTGAATTCTGTCAACAATCTGGATGAGCAGGAAATAAATCTCCCCTGAGCTTCCAGAAAGGAACACAGCCTGCCAACACTTTGAGTTTTGTCCTATGAACTTGTAGCTGACAAACCCGCAAGATAAGAAATTTGTGTTATTTTAGGCCACTAAGTCTGTGGAAGTTTGTTAAAGCAGCAATTGGAAACTAATACAGGCATTATCTCTTGTTTACATAGTCACAAAAGCCTTTTAAGTTGACTGATCTATCTGCTTCCATCCTTAGCCTCCCTCCAGTGTATTCTCAACACAGAAATCTGAGCAATCTTTTTTAAAACATATCAGACCATGTCAGTTTTTGGCACAAAATGCCCAGTGGCTTCTCAGGCTGACCAGAATAAAAGCCAAAGTCATTACAATGGTCTCTAAGGTGACAATCTTATTGTCTTTTTCTGATCCTTACTCCTACTACCCTCAATCTTTCTTACTCCACTCCAGTCATACTGTCTCCATTGCTGCTCCTGAATATGCAGACCTGGGCCCCCATCTAAGTGCATCTGTACTATCCAGTCTCTGCCTAAGACAGTCTTCCCTTAGATACCTACATGGCTTTCTTATTCTTCAGTTTCTGCTTGACTCTTTCTTAGGCTTTCCAGGCTTCACAGGTGAATTCTACCAAAAATATAGAGAAGCACTAACACCTATCCTATTCAAACTCTTCCAGAAAATTGCAGAGGAAGGTAAACTCCATAACTCATTCTATGAGGCCACCAGCACCCTAATGCCAAAACCAGACAAAGAC
>NW_011477097.1:14292-14893 GCF_000754665.1 Bison bison bison | reverse complement strand
GGAATATTGGAGTGGGTTGCCATTTCCTTCTCCAGGGGATCTTCCCGACACAGGGATTGACTCTGGGGCTCACAGGGATTGCATCCAGGTCTCCAGTATCGCAGGCTGATTCTTTACTATTTGAGCCACTATGGAAGCCGATATGAAGGTAAAATAGCTTGTCAAACTTTTAAAAATGTGTAATAACATAGTTATTACAATAAAATGCTAAATGAAAAGGGGGAGGTGCCACATAGAAAATGATTCATGCACTATATCAATATTATGACACAATACATTTATAAAGTAAACCACCTGGAACAAATCAGGAACTTTTTCATTTGGTCCAGAGACGTATATTGAAAACAGACTGCTGGTCGTTTTTTTGGTTGATACTTACTGCAAATACAAGGGTGACGAAAAACAAAGCAGAAAATACAGCACCTATCCTTAGACAGTTCTAGTTTATTTCCCATTTAGGTAGGGGATCAGAGCTGAGAAATGGAACATTTCTTGCCCTATCAGTAAAGAAGAATGTCGCAGTCATCAGCGATTCCAGCTCTCCAGTGTGAGTCTAATGACAGTCAGGAAGGAGAAGAATATCTGGGATCTAATCAGTTCA